>NC_056743.1:738379952-738679952 GCF_019279795.1 Protopterus annectens
GTTAAAGGAACAAACTCCGCTTGGTCATGTTAAAGCAAAGTTACTAGATGCACCCTTACAACAGGATGTCTTATTTGGGGTTAAAGCAGAAGAGGTTTTAAAGAAAATGGAGGATAAGGCAAAATCTATGCAGACGGTCAAAGATTTCTTGCAGGTACAACCCCCGTGCTTCAGCAGAAATTGGCCAGCAAAAAATTGGTCCTTTCCAGCTTCTGACAGACCACAGAGGGGTAAATACAGATGCCCAAGGGGCAGAGGACAATCACAAATCCCTTACAAACCTTGCCAATGGGGCACTGCAACACAGAAGGGAGGAGAAGACAGGTCCCAAACTACTAGAAGACAAACACAGTGACTTAAACCTCAAACTGCCAAGCAAAATCTCTTGGCAGCTCTCTTGGGAGGAAAATTAGCATTTTTTTATAGACAACTGGCACATCGTCACAAAGGACAAATGGGTCCTAGACATTATCTCACAAGGATACAGATTCCATTTCCACACCTTGCCAAGGATAAAAGGAATGCCAAACTTGCCACAAAATCAATGGGCAGAGGCACAAAAACAAATTACAGCTCTCATAGACATGAGAGCCATTCAACTGGTACCTACACAGGAGCAAGGCCAAGGATTTTACTCAAGGCTCTTTCTAGTCCCCAGAAAGGACAATGCTTGGAGACCCATTCTGGACCTTTCAATTCTAAACACCTTCTTGCAAGTACCCAAATTCAAGATGCTAACACTACAGCAGCTTCTTCCCATGTTGGGCAAGAAAGCTTGGCTAGTAAAGTTGGACCTCAAGGAGGCATACCTGCATGTCCCTATCAGACAAAATTGCAGAAGATACCTCCATTTCATTGCAGGTTCAACCCCTTACCAATTCTCTGCACTGCCCTTTGGCTTATCTACTGCACCCAGGGTCTTCACAAAATGCCTGGCACCAGTAATTGCATACTGCAGACAAAGAGGAATTCAAATATACCCATACCTCGATGACTGCCTCATCCAAGCAGAAAGCAAGGACATTCTCTTACGACATCTGACTTTTGTAAAACACCTTCTAAGTTGCCTAGGGTACACAGTAAACGAAAAGAAATCAAAACTAGTACCCTCACAAAATATGACATTCCTGGGTGCCAGCTTGAATACAATGGCCCAGATGGCTTATCTGACGCCAGACAAACAACTACAACTAACTCAATACTTCAAAATAATGGCAACAAAGACCCAACTCCCTGCAAGAAAAATTCTGCAGGCCTTGGGCTTCATGGCATCTTGTATACTACTAATACCATTTGCAAAACTGCATATGAGGAAATTACAATGGTACCTGAAAAGCGTATGATCTCAACACAGCCACAGCTTGGAAACAATGATACCTCTCATTCCCTGCCTTCAACAGGAGTTTCTATGGTGGTCACAGGCATGTCAACTCAACAAGGGTCAGCCTTTCACCTTACCCCCAGCCAGGCAAACTATGACAACAGATGCATCGGACTATGCCTGGGGGGCACAGATGGCAGGATGGTGCGTTCAAGGCATATGGACTGCAGATCAAAGGAATCTGCACATCGATCAAAAAGAAATGCTAGCTGTACAGAATGCTCTGACAGCTTTCAAGGACCTCTTACATCCAGGACAGCTTATAATAAGGACAGACAACACCACAGTAATGTGGTACATAAACAAACAAGGGGTACACACTCCTACCCTCTATGCAGGCAAGCAATGACCTTGTGGAACACAGCACTGGCTTACCAAGTTCAATTACAAGCTCAATTCCTGACAGGAAAAAAGAACACATTGGCAGACGACCTAAGCAGAAACATCATGGATCCCCATGAGTGGAAACTGGATCCACAAGTATTTGCAATGATAACTCAAAAATGGGGGCGCCCAGACATAGACCTGTTTGCCAACCCCAAAAACCATCAGCTTTCAAAATTTTGCACAAGGACATTTCACCATCAAGCTTGGAAAGTGGACGCACTCTCATTCAGTTGGAAAATGCTGACAGTATATGCCTTTCCTCCATTGCCCCTTCTTACAAAGGTGCTGCTGAAAGTCAGGATGGAGAGACCTCAAATGATACTCATTGCCCCGGACTGGCCATGCCAGCACTGGTACCCACTACTAAGGAATATGGCCCAGGGCCCACCATGGATTTTACCACAAATTCCTCATCTACTCGCACAGCAAGGCAGTCAGATTCTACATAGCCAGCTCAAAACCTTAAATTTGGCTGCATGGCACATCACCTAAGCAACCAGCCAGCCCCTCTTTCACAAGCTGTTATGGATGTCATTCTGGAGGCCAGGAGGCCCAGCACCAGGAAAGCCTACTCAGACAAATGGAAAAGATGTTGCGCCTGGAACCAAGCTAAAGGCCAAAGTACCCTACATCCGGACATGCCTCAGATTCTACAATATTTAACTGAGGTGTTACACAAAGGACTTTCTTTTTCATCTGTTAAAATCCACGCCTCAGCTATTTCAGCTCACTACAACACGGATCCTCCCTTATTTTCACATCCACTTCTAAGGCAGTATCTCAGAGGGGCAAAAAACATTAGGCCTCCCAGAAGAGCGGCAACACCAACTTGGGACCTAAATTTTGTTCTGGAAAAACTTACGCTGCCACCTTTTGCGCCAGCTTTCTCAGCTGACTTAAAGTTTATATCATGGAAGACTGCCTTGCTGCTAGCAATTACTTTAGCCAGAAGAGTCTCAGAGCTACAGGCACTAATGGCAGTAGAGCCTTTCCTCATTTTTCATCAAGACAGAGTTTCTCTATGAACTAACCCCTCCTTTATGCCAAAGGTGGTGTCCAGGGTGGCTCTAAATCAAACCATCCACTTACCCACCTTCTTTCCAAATCCACAGAACAAAGGAGAAAGACCCCTGCATTCCTTGGACATACACAGGCAACTACGTTACTACCTGGACAAAACTAAGACTTTCAGAAAATCTGACTAACTTTTTGTATCCTATGCTACAGCATCACAAGGAAAGGCTATCTCAAAACAGACCATTTCCAAATGGATAGGACATTGCATACGTTTTTGCTACACCCATCATGGTAAACCAGTTCCTGCTAGCATAAGGCCCCACTCCACCAGGGCAGCAGCTACATCTACAGCCTTCCTCAGGGGGGTGCCAACCAAGGATATTCTGGAAGCTGCAACTTGGAGTTCAGTACACACCTTCACCAAACACTATCACTTACCACTTTACTCTAAGACTAGAGCTGGCTTAGCCACTGCAGTTTTGCAGGGCCTTCTAGCCTCCTCTAACCCTGTTTGACTCCACCTCCCATCCTTAGCTTTGGGATTCTACCCAAGTGTGATGACTGCAGCAGGGTAACACGATAAACATAGTACAGTTTTGTACCTACCATAAATGTAGATGTTCGAGTGTATACCCTGCTGCAGTCCAGGTTACCCTCCCTCCATCCCCTCTGACCTAACTAAAACCTTTCAATACCTTAATATCTGATACAACCTTTGTGGTGTATTTGCTTATAGCTGGAGGGATGTGTTGTTTGTGCTAAGCTTTTATTATTGGTACTACCTACTGACCATCTTTTGGGGGGGGGGGGCACCTGACATCTGGGGCAAGAAAAACTGAAGAAAATGGCGTTGGATGCCTCTTATATACCCCTGGCGCACTGACGTCAGGGAAGAAGCGACAGCAACCAACGCCGGACCAAGACTTTGGAATTCGGGCTGACTGTGGGACCACCTGACGGCAGGATAACCCAAGTGTGATGACTGCAGCAGGGTATACACTCGAACATCTACATTTATGGTAGGTACAAAACTGTACTTTAATAGCTCATGGCCTTAATTCTATTTATGGGGTTGTGCTAGTTCAGTATCATTTGTCTTCAGACCTGATGATGGTCATTTTTGTTCACCATACTCACATGTACAGTGTCAGTGACTCAACACTGTGCTTTTATACTGTGAAGATGGGAAAGGTGTGCAGTCTACTCCCACACTAGGAATTTAGATTTGTTTCTGATATTAACATTGTAATACAGCATAATGAGGGGTTTTACTTCTCTGCTTCTGTCCTGAAGAAGAGATGTTAAACTGATGCCCCATCTGCCTGAGCTGGTGGTAGCTTAGGTGGATGTAAAAGAGCCCAGAGCATCTATTGAAGCAAACAGGTGCACTTTATTAACTACCCAAAAAATCAAAAGTTGAGTAAATTTATGAAACTTCTTTCAATAATAAGACTGCTTACTTAAAAATTAAGTAAAATCAAGTAATGTAAATAATAGAATATAAATTAGCCTGTCTGTATATAAATGTGCAATAAACCTGCTTTTTAACATGTATTATGTAGTCCTCAGGTTAATCTATCCTCCCCCACCTTTTCTGCCATAACCAGTTTTATTCTTTGCAGAGCATCACCTGTCTTCCTTTATTGCATCATAAAGACGTCTGAGAATCTTCCTGTTCATATGTCCAGCAAACATGTGACTAAAGCCTTATCTAAATAATTTTCTTTGTTTAGGAATTTCTCCAATTTCCTGGCCAAATTTACCCTAATCTGTATGAATGCCAGGTCAGGTCTTTCCTGAAAATTGTCCAAGCCAAGTGAGACTAACCCAGTCGGTAAAAGTAAATACGTACCAATTAAAACTAATTCTTATTTCTTGGTATGTACGGAATAATTTCCCTTTTTTGGAGAAAGGTCTGGTAACTACTCCATCTGAGTTATTCTTATGACCATTTGTCGTGTGTTAGATATTGTTTTGATCAGCCATCCCTCTTTGGGTGTGTTGGTAGTTATTCATTCATCTTTGGACATGTTGTGGTAACCCATACATTTTTATATATGGCTTATATCTTTTGGAGTTGTCTGTTAATTGGTGATATATAACTTTTGGCTGGTGAGCGCTTAAAGTCTGGTGCATGTACTGCCTTCATGTATTACCTCTTATATCAGCTGTATACATCTGAAATTCTGTTCTTGAGTTATTGTGCCTGTTTTTCATTTCTTCAGTCATGCATTTAGTAATACATTTCCTATAGATAATGTCTGTCTGGTGACTTAGTCTTATATTTAGACTGCTTGATATGTACTCTTCTCCAAGTGCCTGGTTTGAATAGGTCCAGTTTTGATGTTTTGTTTTGATCTAGTTATAAAAAAGAAATGCTGGTTCTTTGCAGTTATATGTTTGTGGAGTGTATTACCCTAAAAACATCTGCCTTTGGCAGTTTTAAACATAGATTTTTTTCAGTTTGTTTGGAAAAATGGGGAATGAGTCACATTTTCAGGAGGCAGGGAATGATTCCTGTAGTCTGGGACTAGGAACAAAAAAGCTTTGGTTACTGCAGGCAAGTTTGTAATGTGGGGCATGAAAATATACATCTTTTGGAGGTTGTAAATTAAGGCTGTATTGGTAGTGCCAGATTGAGTGTGTGCTTATGAAAAGGAGAAAATGTAATTTAAGCAGTTAAGGAGCAGATCTGCTCTTTGCTGGATAGGATGTGATCTGGCTTTTGTTAAAATCTGATAGTGGTCAGGAGCAAGAGTTATTAACTGACATAACTTTCCACTCCCAAGCCTTCTTTATGCATCCACAGCATTAACTAACCTTAACACCTCCCTAGTAAGTAAGTAAATTAAAACAGGGCTACAATAAAGTTGCTAAATTTTGTTACCAATCTGCCCAACAGTATTTCACCATTGCCATACTTCTTCAAACGCTCCACTGAATGGAGTTTCCTAATTTCTTAAAATTTAGTCAGCTAAAAAGGTCATACAAAATCCTATATCAAACAGAAAAATGCCTTTCCTTAGCTCCTCTGCTTAGATGGCATTCCCCTTCCAGACCACTGTACTCTAAAGACAAGAAACTAACTTGTATGGAAAAATAAAAAAAATCACAGTACCCATGGGGGTGGTTTTTACTCTTTATATTTTGCTAAATTATGGCACTCCCAAACATCTTAAGGCAAATTAATATTTATTGACATTTGATTACCAGGAAAGTCCGACTAGGGAGAAGCCCATTTTCAGCAAAGGTCTGGGGAGAAGTGCCTCAGATTATTACAAAACATTTAAGAACAATAATTTTAAAATCTTCAAAATAAAATAAAAACATCTGCAGTTTAAATAATTATAAAAAATTAGACATACTATAAAAATGTTGGTTAGGAATTGATACAAGTTATGTGACAATCATTTAATATCTAGAGAAATTTTAGACAGATTGTAGAGAAATTAAAGGTAAGTTAGTCTAAGACAAACAGAAAATTGTAATATGGAGTATGGGAAAACAGGCTTATGGTATATTTAGAAAGTCAGAGAAGAGAATTTGATAGACATAAGAAAGTAAGTGAAGAAGGGAGTAAGGAGGTATAAGGAATGAAAAGGTACTTGTTCACATTTAGGGATATAGTTTATCCTGGCTTTGAGCAAGAACAGAGCCATATTTAAGCTAGGAAGTCTTTCAGAGTTGTTTTGAAAGATGGGAGGGTATTGACCTGATGGACACAGGTCAGAAGTTCCAAGCCGTAGGAACCTTTTACGAGTATAGACAATGCCCAGCAGATTTGCTGGGTTTGCACACAGGAGATTTTGGTCAGTGGATCGCAGTGACTGACTGGGAACATAGTTGTGTAGAATGTTTTTAGTGCTGGACAGGCAGATGGATGCTAGATAATTTTATAGGCGGTAAGAAACTGTGTATATGTTAGCTGATGAGGCAGTTCTAACCAATTTAGGCTTTTTAATGCTATAAGGGTATTTGCTGCAAATTTATCAACTTTGTTCTAGCATTGCTCAAGTTTTAATTTTTGTGAACCTGGAGGTTAGTAAGGATGAGAGCCGTAAGGAAGAGCGGGGAGGAAAGCAGTAGTGCCAAGTGTCGCTTTACTTGCGACACTGAGAAACGTTTTGGCTTTGTAAAGCATTTTTCTTATGCAATTTTGTATATGCAGGACGAATGTAAGATTCTCATCCACTATCACCCCTAATAATTTGCTATGAGAAGTGACTTCAGTAGTTGTATTATCAAGAGAGAGAATTTTAAATTTTGTTTTTTCATGAGAGAGGGATTTGGAGGAAAAAAGTAGTAGGTTGGTCTTTTTTTGGGTTGAGCATGAGTTGTGAGTTATGAAGCCATGTTTCCCCAGCTGTTAAAGCTTCCTGAGTAATTTTTTGGAGCTGTACCCTGTTGTCAGATATGCAAATGATCTGTGTATTGTACTAGAGTGGCCTGATGTGTGAATGTATAGAGGGTGTTGGTAAAAATGTTAAAGAGAAGGGGACCAAGGACAAAGCCTTATGGTACACTGGGGCTGACTGGAGGTAAGGAGAGAGAGCGTGGAGTGTCATTTTACTGACTGATACCTATTGGGTAAGTAGTTTCTGAACCACAGAAGGGTGGGCTGAGAGAGACCTAGTGAGGTCATTTGAAGTAAGTTTGCTGTGACAAACTGTGTCGAAGACTTTAGACATGTCTAGAAATAGGAAAGAAACTAAGTTTACTGCTATTTCTAGCTTTACTGACAGTATCTATATAAGATAGAAGAGCAGTGCTAGTACTATGGGAAAGATGGAAGCCATTTTGTGTAGGGAATAGGAGTTACTCCTGCAGAAGATAGTCTAGCAATTGCTTTTGAATACATTTTCAAGTATTTTTGCTAGGGGAGATGCGATTGCTATAGGTCTAAAGTCATTAATGTCTGTTGAATTTTCTCCTTTGTGCAGAGGGATAATGTGTGACTTTTTCCAAACAGAGGGAATGTGGGATTCCTGGATTTGACCTATTTATAAGGAGTGAGACAGAATAGAAAATGCATTGGCTGCTATTTTAAGTACTCACTTGGAAGTTCATCATATGAAGAAGGGCATAGTGTAAGTTTGTTTAAGAGTAGTTTTATATAGAATGTGTGCACAGGTTTGAAGGTAAAAGTTGATGTGGTGATATATGGCTCTTGGGCAGGATTGGGATTAGATTCTGAGAAATCCTTGATTAGAGATGCTGCAGTATCTATAAAATAAGAGTTGAATTGTATTTCAGTTTCGAGTGATGAGTTATTGGTAGAGGGTTTTGGATTGAATTTTTGGCCAGGATGTAAGATTTCTTTAATGGATGTCCAAAATTGTTTAGAGTTGTGTTTAGTAGTATTCTGAAAGTTCTTATAGTACAGGTGTTCTTCGTGTTTCACTGTTGCAGTCATCACTTTTGGGGTTATCTACTTGCAGTAGCACTCAGATGGCCTGATTAACAAAGTCTTGGGTCCTGCATCGGTTGCTGTCCTTTCTTCCATGACGTCAGGTCATCAGGGGTATAAAACATGCAGCCAATGCCATTACATCAGTCTTTCTTGCCGTGCGGTGCCCGAAGCAGAAGCAGTTCACAAGTGCCGGTCGGCCGACTCCTTAAATTTTTGTTTTCGAGTTTCAAAACCGAAGTCTTCAACTAAAGCTAAGTACCCCATTGGGGAAATTTTTTCTTGCTCCTTACCGATGTCAGTAAAAGTTAATAATTGCATTACTTGTGGAAAGCAAATACCTCATAAAGATTTTCATTCGTACTGTATTCCTTGCCTAGGCCCTGACCATGACGTACCGTGCTGTTGGTTTTGTGCTTTATTTAATCAGCGCACTATCCGTCGTCGGTATATATATTTTTGCCTCTAAATATTTCAGTTCTCGGCTTAATTATCCAGAAATGTAATCTGTTAGCCATCCGACTACCGGGATTCTGAAAAAATGCAAGGATAAAGACAGAGACAGGCCGCCGAGGTCCAAAACTGCCGACAACGCTTCTCCTAAGCCAGTTGCCAATTCTCCGGTACTCAGTGAGGTGCTTTCGCAGCCCCTGATACCCGCTACTTCTGATTCACAGGCCTCTACTGAGACCCATTCGGAGTCCGGTATGTCACGAGATGCTTCAACTATGGAACCTGCGGGTGTCTCTACCTTGGATGGGTCTGGAGCCGCTGTGCAGGCACCGGCTTCTGAGGGTGTATTCAGGCCTACAGACTTGCATATTAAACCGATGCCTCCTTCTTCTTTTAGGCCTAAATCTCGAACCATGCCTAATAAACTGACGCCCAGGCCGCATGCTCAGGCCTCTATGCCTAAAAAACAAATGATAAGAATGTCTGAAGATCTTATAACTTTAATCAGGGGAAGGCAGCCTCCCCCTTCTAAGAGACCTAGGACTGAAGTTGTTTACGAATCTTCTGACCTGGATTCTGATTTTTCTGATGATCTGGATTTGCCCTTATCTAATTATGAGGATTCTGATGTAGAGGACTCTATTCCCACTGCTTCCCCTCCAGAGGATTTTTCTTTTGGTGAAACCTTACATACTATAAGGGAGCATTTCCATTTGGAAAGCCAGGATTTTTCTGATTCAAAAAAGAGGCTTAGGGATTTCTTACTCCTGCCTCAGCATAGGCCTTTAGCTATTTCTCCTGTACTAGACATTGTTAATGATGCCTTTTCGGAATCTAGTTTGGCTCCTGATTCTTTGCCTCCTGCACCCAGAAAACCTGACAGATATTACAGGGTTCCTGATTCACACAAGTTCCTTTTTAAAAATCCTATTGCGGATCCAGAGACTATTTCACAGGGACCCAAGGGCATTAAGGCTTCTACTGCTAAAAATCCTACCCCTTTTGATAGAGACTCCAGGGCACTGGCTAGATGGGGTAAGAAGGTTTACTCTTCTGCAACCTTGGCCATTAGGGCTTTAAACTGCCAGTTTCATATGTTAAAGTATCGACAACATGTTATTGGATTGCTTAAACAGAAATTGATGTTGATTCCTGACTGTGCGGAAAATAAAGAATTACAGGATTTAATGCATTCTGCTGAACAGGTTAGAAAACATACTTTGCAATGTGGATTTGATTCTTTAGAGGCCTCTTGCAGGGCTGCTGTTACTGGTTCTGTGCTCAGAAGACATGCTTGGCTTAAGGAGCAATCTTTACCTGATCATGTTAAAGCTAAATTGCTGGATGCTCCCTTAAAGCAGGACCGCCTGTTTGGCAACAAGGCGGAGGAAGTTCTTAAAAAGATGGAAGATAAAGCTAAATCTATGCAGACTGTTAAAGATTTCTTACAAGTTTAGCCTCCTAGATTTAGTAGGCACTGGCCCTCTAAGAATTGGTCCTTTCCAGCCTCTTCAAGGTCTTCTCAAGCCAAACCCAGACATAGCAGAAACCCCAGGTTTCAGTCCCAGGCAACACACACGACTAAGCAGTGGGGGTTTCTGCACCCAAATCAGGGAGTAGTAAGATTCCCCCTATGGAAAACTGTCTCAATGACTTGCTCCTAAAGCTTCCAAGCACTTCCCAACTGAATGCTCCTTTAGGCGGAAAGATTGGTCTGCAGGCCAAAACTGGGAACTCATTACCCAGGACAAATGGGTTTTAAATACAGTGTCCCAAGGATACAGATTTGACTTCCACACATTACTAACACCAAGCCGGTGGCCAGATCTACCCCCAAATCAGTGGGCAGAGGCCCAAAATAAAGTACTCTCTCTGTCAAGCATGCGGGCTATTCAGTTGGTACCAGAAGAGGAAAAGGGACAAGGGTTCTATTCGAGACGTTTCCTGGTACCCAGAAAAGGCAATACATGGTGTCCTATCCTGGACCTTTCTACTCTAAATACCTTTCTGGTGATTCCAAAATTCAAAATGCTGACTCTTCACCAACTGCTTCCTATGCTAGGCAAAGATACATAGTTGGCAACACTAGATTTAAAAGAAGCATACCTGCACATCCCTATCAAGGAGTCTTGCAGAAGATACCTATGCTTCAAAGCAGGCTACATGCACTATCAGTTCTCTGCACTGCCCTTTGGCTTATCTACTGCACCCAGGATATTCACAAAGTGCCTAGCTCCAGTCATTGTATTCTGCAGGCAAAAAAATATTCAAATATACCCATATCTGGACGATTGTCTAATTCAGGCAGAAAGCCAGGACATACTTTTGAATCATCTGGCCTTTGTTCAAAGGGTACTGACTTGTCTGGGGTACACCATAAATGAAAAGAAATCACACCTGGTACCCTGTCAACAAATTATATGCCTGGGAGCAAGCTTGAATACAGCTTCCCAGGTGGCTTTCCTCACACTAGAGAAACTGATTCATTTGACAACTTACTTCAAACAAGTGGCCACAAAATCCCAGCTATCTGAAAGGCAAATACTGCAAGCCATAGGATTCATGGCCTCCAGCTTTCTTCTAATTGCATATGCAAGGTTGCATATGAGGAAACTGCAATGGTATCTCAAAAGCCTATGGTGTCAACATTCACAGGCTCTAGAAGCAATGATTCCTATCATACCTTGCCTACGCCAAGAGTTCCTTTGGTGGGCAGAGGCCTGCCCCCAAAACAGGGGACTACCATTCACACTGCTCCCTGCTGACCAAACCTTAACAACAGACACATCAGACTATGCATGGGGGGGCCCACCTGGCAGGGAAATGCATTCAGGGCAAATGGAACCCAACTCAAGTGCACCTGCATATCAATCAAAAAGAAATGTTAGCTGTACAGAATGCTCTGACAGCCTTCAAGGACCACATTCTTCCAGGACAATTAATGATAAAGACGGACAACACCACTGTTATGTGGTACATAAACAAGCATGGGGGTACACATTCTTACCCCTCTGCAGACTAGCCATGGCATTGTGGAACACAGCCCTGAGCTATCAAGTACAGTTACAAGCTCAATTCCTGCCAGGAAAACTAAATACACTGGCAGGCAAACTAAGCAGAAACCTCATGGACCCACATGAGTGGAAACTAGAACCAAGGATTTTCAACATGCTGACAAGCAAATGGGGGAGCCCAAATATAGACCTGTTTGCCTCCCCCCAAAACTATCAGTTGGACAAATTCTGCACAAGGACTCCCCACAAACAAGCTTGGAAAGTGGATGCTCTGTCCTTCAGCTGGAAAAACCTGTCAGTTTATGCCTTTCCTCCTCTGCCTCTGCTCTCCAAAGTACTACTAAAGACCAAAAAAGACAAACCAAGGACAATTTTGATTGCACCAGACTGGCCACGCCAACACTGGTACCCCCTCTTATGCAGTGTGTCACTGTGGGCCCCATGGCCCCTGCCCCAGACTCCTACTCTATTGTCTCAGCAGGAGAACCAAATTCTGCACCCTCTACTTCAAACACTGAATCTAGCAGCCTGGCTAATTACATAATTTCTCCTTTACCATCCCTCAGTAAACCAGTGATGGATATCATTTTAGAGGCAAGGAGACCTAGTACCAGAAAGTCTTATGCTGAAAAATGGAAAAGATTTTGTGCTTGGAACCACGCTCAAGGGATGAGCACAACAGTGCCCAATTTACCTCAGATTTTACAATACTTAACTGAGATGCTTCATAAGGACCTGTCTTTCTCCTCCATCAAAATTCACGCCTCAGCCATCTCAGCTCATTATAACACAGAACCACCCCTCTTCTCTCATCCACTACTTAGGCAGTTCCTCAGAGGGGCCAAAAATCTACGACCACCCAGGAGAGCTCCAACTCCAGCCTGGGACCTCAACTTTGTATTGGAAAAGCTCGCCTTTCCTCCTTTCGAGCCAGCTGCCACTACAGACTTAAAATTCCTTTCTTGGAAAACAGCTTTCCTTTTTGCAATCACTTCAGCAAGAAGGGTACCTGAATTACGGGCCCTCATGGCAGTGGAGCCTTTCATCATCTTTCATGCGGGCAGGGTGTCCCTCAGGACCAATCCCTCCTTCATGCCCAAGGTGATATTTAGTGTGGCCCTTAATCAGTCCATACATTTGCCAACCTTCTTTCCTAATCCACAGAACAAAGGGGAATGGATTCTGCACTCCTTAGACGTGCACAGACAACTTAGATTGTACTTGGACAGAGCTAAACCTCAAAGGAAATCTGATCAACTGCTGGTGGCATTTGCTGCAGGGCCAGAGGGGAAGGCTATTTCAAAGCAAACCATTTCCAAATGGATAGGCCATTGCATTCATTTCTACTACAAACACCATGGAAAACCTATCTCACAGGGGATCAGACCCCACTCTACCAGGGCTGCATCTACCTCTACAGCCTTTCTCAGAGGCGTCCCTACCAGGGAAATCCTAAAAGCTGCTACCCGGAATTCTATACATACTTTCACCGAGCATTACCATCTGCCAATTTTTTCCAAATCCAGAGTTGGCTTTACCACTACAGTCTTGCAGGGCCTTTTAGCTGGTCCTAATTCTATTTAAATTCCTCCTCCCATCCTTAGCTTTGGGAATCTACCCAAAAGTGAGGACTGCAACAGTGAACCACGAAGAACGTAGTACAGTTGTGTACACTTACCATAAATGTAGATGTTCGAGTGTATTCACTGTTGCAGTCCTGGTTACCCTCCCTCCAGCCCCCCCCCTTTTTTTTGGACATACCTATACTTTCCTTTTCTATCTTCAAAAGCTTTTTGGTGTATTTGCTTTTTTGTTGGAGGTATAACCTTGTATATTTATAGATTTAATTGCTTCCCTATTAAGGGAGCTCCTGACATCTGGGGCAAGAAAAACTGATGTAATGGGGTCAGCTGCATGTTTTATACCCCTGACAACCTGACGTCTTGAGACAGCAACCGACGCAGGACCCAAGACTTTGTTAATCAGGCTGACTGAGGGCTACTGCAAGCAGATAACCCCAAAAGTGATGCCTTTAACAGTGAATACACTCGAACATCTACATTTATGGTAAGTGTACACAACTGTACTTTTTTATCTTCTTTTATTTGATTTTTAGTATGAATGCGAAACATTTTGAAGCTTTCAAGATACTGAGATGTTTTATATTTTTAAGGTTCTTTCCACGCTTTTTTAATATTTTGCATTAGCATTCTATTCTTTTTGGATAGCCATATTGAATTATTAATTTTTAGTCTCTTCCTTCTAGGAAGTATAAGGCTATTGAGGATATTTGGATAATAATAACAGTTCTCAACAATTGAAGAAAAACTTTAAAGCTCATCAGTTGAACCCTATACTCTGTCTCTTCAACTCTCCCAGTGGTTGACCCATTCAAAGCAAAAGCCCCAAATGCAATATACTATAAATACCTATATTCATACATTCCTGCACACACAGTTTATTATCATGATTATTCATATGCAGCTGCTTATCTTTCTTGTGTGATTATTAATGTTACCATTATGAACTCACACAGTTTTCATAATATTTGATATTCAGTTTTACCATTCATGTATGATCTTGTAAAATGTTTCCTGTGTTGTTTTGTTATTTAATTTCTAACATATTCAACTGTTACGATGTTCCAGTCGGCCCGAATACCAGAGTATAAGGCTGGCGTCGGTCAGCGCATTAGAGACTGGCGTCAGTACGTCAGGGTACTATTCGCATGACCGGCGTATCCTCCCTCAGTCTTTTGCTGCAGGTTGGCGTTCTGAAATATTTCGAAAACGGAGTTTCAGACCTCAGTATTTAACGGATGTCAGAAAAAGTGAATAACTATACCTTGTTTAGGGCCTGAGCAGGCGTTGTTGGTTGCCTCTTTCTTGTGCTAGGTTTAACAAGCGCACTATTAAGAGGAGAGGTTAGACTGCAGGTTAGTGTTTCAGAAGCGCAAGGACAAAAACAGAAGCCTAGGGTTGATGAACCGGCAGTCCTGGGGCGTGTTTCTTTTAGAGAAAACTCTGTGAGCCAGAGGTTTTGCCAGGAGGAGTCTCAGGCAGAAACTTTACTGTTACAGGATGTGCCTTCTCAGGAGGTAGGCCAAGCTGAGGGGGCCTCTCAGGTCTGTTCTCCTAGGCCAAGCTGAGGGGGGGCTCAGGTATCTGTTCAAACATATGCTTAAAATGGCAGAAGATTTGATTACTATGATTAGAGGTTCTATGTTGATAGTTTTGAACAGTGTTCAGAGGCTTCAGAGTCTTCTGCGGAAGACTTGCAGGAGTATCCTACTTATTCTGATTCTGATGTGGATGATTCCACTCCTACAGCTTCTCCTCCTGAGGATTTCTCATTTTCAGAGACTCTGCATCATGAGGGAGCACTTTAAATGGGAAGGCCAGGATTACCTGAACCCTGACTCCTGATAGGTATTATAGGGTGCCCGGCTCATATATAGTATGTTTTTAGAGTCTAGGCGGCCCCAGAAGAAATTTCTCAAGGGCCAAGGGCGGTGTTAAGGCAAATCTAAAAAAAACTGATAAAGAGGCAAAAGAGAGGCAAGGGCTTTGGATAGGTGGGAAAGTGTATACTTCTTCCACTCTAGCCATGAGGCGTTGAATTGTCAATTTTGAAATCTAAGGTGGATGCTTTGGCGGAAGGTATTGAGTGTAAAGGCATGCCTGGTTGAAGGATCAAGCTGTTTTAAAGAAAATGGAGAACAAGCTAAGTCTGCTATAAACTGTTAAAGATTTTTGCAGGTGCAACCAGAAATTGGCCTGCTAAGGGGTGGACATATCCTGCTTATGATTCCCAGTCTAGGGGTAGGTCTCTAGGCGTGATGGGGGCAGGGCAAAATTGGGATTTGATTACTCAAGACAAATGGGTGTTGGATATCATTCAAGAAAAGAGGCTTACAAGCAAGTTTCTCAGTTTACTCCAGATTAAGCCAGTTTTATCTCTCCTCAACACTTTTCTGGACATTCCCAAGTTCAAGATGTTGACGTTACAACAGCTTTTACCTCTGCTGGGCAAAGATCACTGGATGGTAACTTTAGATCTCTGCCTATAGGACTGCTGGAAATTCTCATTATCAGTTCTCTGCATTGCTGCCTGATTCTGGCTCAAGAAAAGGAAGACCTTCTACAGCATCTGGAATATGTTATAGCAGTGCTAAGATGCCTACATCAACTATCTCATCAGTCCTGACTGCAAGGACAGTCCTTCAAGCATTAGGGTTCATGGCATCTTGTATTCTGGTGCTTGCTACAATGGTATCTCAAAATGTATGGACACAGCACTGCCAGGATTTGGACACTGTCATTCAAATAATACCTTGCCTTCAAAAGAATTTTGTGGTGGGCTCAGGAATGTCACCTAAACAAGGGACTCTCTGTGACCCGGCCAGGCGGAGTCAGATTCTAACGACAGATGCCTCGGACATTGCTTGGGAGCTCATCTAAATGGAAAGTGGATACAAGACAAGTGGCCTGCCAGACTACAGCATCTACATATCAACATGAAGGAGATGTTAGCAGTCCAGTTTGCATTAATGGCTTTCAAGGAGTTACTTCTTCCAGGGCAGGTGTTGATTCTAACAGACAACACAACTGTCATGTGGTACAACAAGCAAGGGGAACACATTCTTATCCTCTATGCAGGCAAGCAATGATTTTATGGGAGATGCAACTAACTCTTCAGGCAAGGTTTCTGCCGAGCACAGAACTCCTTAGCAGATGTGTTAAGCAGACAAATCATGGATCCTCACGAGTGAAACTGGATCTTCATGTATTTCAAAATTGACAGTGTCATCCACTAAACCACCAGCTGAAACCTTCATGTGTATGCCTTTCCTCCTCTGCCTCTTCTTCCAAAGGTACTATTAAAGGTCAGACAAGACAGGCCAAGGATGATTTTTGATAGCTCCAGAGATTGGCCGGCAACAACACTGGTACCTACTCGTCTGGTGAAGCCTCCATGGCCTTTACCTTTTGATTCCTCATCTATTATCTCAGAAGGATGGTCATCTGCTCAATGTCAAGCTTCATTCTCTTCATCTAACAGCCTGGCATATTCTGTGTTGAAACACAGCAGGTCTCAACTTCCTCAACAAGTTTTAAATGTGATTATGAACAAGGAAAGTGTAATGCAAAAAAATGGAAGATTTTTATTTTGGAGTACAGCAAAGAAGTTGCAGGTTTCTGAGCCTAATTTGAGTGTGGCTCTTCAATATCTTACTGAGTTATTGGACAAAGGTTTGTCCTTCTCTTCCATTAAGATTCATGCTGCAGCAATTTCAGCTCACTATGATTGTGACCCACCATTGTTTTCACATCCTTTGTTCATGTGTTGGAAAAACTTTGATTTTCCATAAGGATAGGGTATCATTATCCTTCCTTTATGCCTAAGGTGGTTTCTTCATTTGCCTACTTTTATGCAGACCCCCAAAAAAAAAGGGAAAAAGTTTTGGCACACTTAGATGTACATATTATTTAAGCAGGACTAAGGATTTCAGGCAGTCTCAGCAGTTGTTTGTTTCTGTCAAAACAAACTATTTCTAGGTGGATTGGCTTTTGCATTGCATTTTGTTATTCCCATCATGAAGCAGCTACTTGGAGTTCAGTGCATACTTTCTCTAAGCATTATCACCTTCCCATCTACTCTAAGTCTAGGGCTGGTCAGCTCCTGCTTCTTTATGATTTGCCAGCCTCCCTTACCTCTGCTTTGGGATTCTACCCAATAGTAAGGACTGCAAGCAAATGGGGAACGAATAATACACAGTTTTGTACCTTTTGTATATATTCTTGTATATTTTGTACATATTTTTGGTGCAGGTATTTTGGGCCGGTACAAAACTGTACTTTGTCTTTTGAGTTTCTATGTTTGTAGGTAGTACTTCATTGTATAAGTGAATGTACTGATGTGCATCGTGTTTCACTGTTGCAGTCATTACTGTTGGGTTATCCTGCTTGGCAGGCTACCTGCAGTCAGCCAGAATTCCAAAGTCTAGGTCCGGCATTGGTTGCTGTCGCTTCTTCCCTGACGTCAGAGCGCCAGGGATATAAAAGATGCAGCCGACGCCATTTTCTTCAGTCTTTCTTGCCGCGCGGTGCCCGAAGCAAAAGCAGTTCGCAAGTGCCGGTCGGCCGACTCCTGAGATTTTCACAGACGAATTTCAGATCCGAAGTTTTCATTAAAGCTAAGTTCCCCGTTGGGGAAACTTTTTTCTTGCTCCAGACCGATGTCAGAAAAAGTTAGCAGTTGTATTTCTTGTGGGAAGCAAATACCTCATAAGGATTATCATTCTTACAGTATTCCTTGCCTAGGCCCTGATCATAATGTTGCTAGCTGTCGGTTTTGTGCTAGATTCAACCAACACACTATTAAGCGTCGGTTTGATTTTGCTTATCATTACTTTGGCCGAAAATTCAATTACATAATGCCGTCGGAACAGCTGACGACCGGAGTTTCTAAAAAACGCAAGGAAAAAGAGAAGGGCAGGCATCCGAAATCCAAAACCGACAACGAGGCTTCCGCTAAGCCAGTCGCCGGTTCGCCGGTTCTCAGTGAGGTGCTTTCGCAGCCCCTGACACCCGCTACCTCAGAGCCACAGGCCGCTGATGACTCCCACATGGAGCCAGCTAGGCCTCTGGATACTCAAGGTATTGGACACTCAGAATTCATTCCCTCAGATGGGTCTGGAGCCGCTGAGCAGGCATCGGCTTCTGAGGGTGTTTTCAGACCTACACAGCTATATGTAAAGCCTACTTCAGCTTCAGAAGCAAAGATTACAGCAGCTTTAAAGACAAATAAACAAGTCCAGCATTCTCCAGGACAGACTTCCATGCCTAAGAAACAGATGCTCAAAATGGCCGAAGACCTTATTACCTTGATCAGGGGTTCCCATCCCCCTCCTGACAAGAGGCCTAGGCAAGAGACAGACTATGACTCTTCAGATCAGGTTTCCTTTTCCTCTGACTCCTCTTCTGTACAGGAATACTCTCTTCCTCCCTATGAGGATTCTGATGCTGAAGAATCCATTCCTTCAGCTTCTCCTCCTGAGGATTATTCTTTTGGGGAAACCCTGCATACCATGAGGGAGCACTTCCACTGGGAGAGCCAAGATTACTCAGAATCAAAGAAAAGGCTTAGAGATTTTCTTTTACTTCCTCAGCACAGGCCTCTTGTTATTCCCCCTGTGCTAGACATTGTAGATGATGTATTTTCAGAGTCCGGCCTTTCTCCAGACTCCTTACCTCCAGCTCCTGTTAAACCAGACAGATACTACACGGTTCCTGATTCACATAAATTTCTTTATAAAAACCCTGCTGCTGACCCAGAAACTATTTCTCAGGGTCCCAAGGGGGTTAAGGCCGCTACTGCAAAAAACCCTGTCCCTTCTGACAGGGATTCAAGGGCACTAGACAGATGGGGGAAAAAGGTTTACACTTCTGCTACTTTGGCTGTGAGAGCTTTAAATTTTCAATTTCATATGATTAAATATCAGCAATACTTAATGTCACTGTTAAAACAAAAAATGTTGACTAATTCTGATTGTACAGAAAATAAGGAAATACAGGATTTATTGCATGCAACTGAACAAGTGGGAAAGCATACGTTACAATGTGGTTTTGATTCTCTGGAGGCCTCCTGCAGGGCCGCAGTTACGGGTTCTGTCATTAGGAGGCATGCTTGGTTAAAGGAACAAAATCTGCCTGATCATGTTAAAGCAAAATTGTTAGATGCTCCATTACAGCATGATACTTTACTTGGTGTTAAAGCAGAGGAGGTTTTGAAGAAAATGGAGGACAAAGCGAAATCTATGCAAACAGTAAAGGATTTCTTACAGGTTCAGCCACCAAAATTTAGCAGGAACTGGCCTACAAAGAATTGGTCCTTTCCAGTGTCGGACAGGCCACAAAGAGGCAGACACAGACGTCCCAGAGGCAGATCCCAGCCCCAGGGCTCATACAGGCCTAAACAGTGGGGCGCTTCTACCTCCAAAAGTGGAGAAGACAAAGCACAGCCATACAGGAAACAGTCCCAATGACTTGCCTCTTCCAGCACCAAGCACTTATCTTCTTGCAGCCCCCTTAGGGGGAAAACTAGCACTTTTCTCTCAAAATTGGCACATGATCACCCAGGACAAATGGGTATTGAATATAGTGTCCCAGGGCTACAGGTTTCACTTTCACACCCTGCCAAAGGCAAAAGGTATGCCAAACCTGCCACACAATCAATGGGCAGAGACACAAAAACAAGTTTTGTCCCTTATGCAAATGAGGGCCATTCAGCAAGTACTACAGCAAGAGCAGGGACAAGGATTTTACTCAAGACTTTTCTTGGTTCCCAGAAAGGACAAAGCCTGTTTTCTAAACACATTTCTGGACGTTCCAAAATTCAAAATGTTAACTCTGCAGCAGCTTCTGCCCATGCTGGGCAAGAAGGCTTGGCTTGTAACTTTGGACCTAAAAGAGGCATACCTGCATATACCAATCAGACAATCTTGCAGAAGATATATCAGATTCATAGCTGGCTCAATGTACTACCAATTCTCTGCACTGCCCTTTGGCTTATCTACTGCGCCCAGGGTCTTCACAAAATGCCTGGCACCAGTAATTGCATTTTGCAGACAAAGAGGAATTCAAATTTATCCTTACTTGGACGACTGCCTTATACAAGCAGAGAACAAGGACACTCTGCTAAAGCATCTGGCGTTCGTAAAAAGATTATTAATTTTCCTAGGGTACACAGTAAATGAAAAGAAATCAAAACTAGTACCCTCTCAAGAGATAATATTCCTGGGTGCAAGCTTAAATACAACTTCCCAGATGGCTTATCTCACGCCAGACAAACAAAGGCAACTTACTTCAAATTGTTGGCAACAAAAACCTAGTTATCTGCAAGAAAAATTCTGCAGGCCTTGGGCTTCATGGCATCCTGCATTCTGCTAATTCCATATGCCAGACTGCATATGAGGAAACTTCAATGGTACCTAAAAAGTGTCTGGACTCAACATTGTCAAAGCCTGGAAGCATTAATTACCCTCATTCCTTGCCTGCAACAGGAGTTTCGATAGTGGGCTCATGCCTGTCACCTCAACAAGGGACAGACATTCACTCTACTCACAGCCAGGCAGTCAATAACAACAGATGCATCAGATTATGCCTGGGGAGCACACATGGCAGGAAAATGTATTCAGGGCACATGGTCCACAAGCCAAATGCATCTACATATCAATCAAAAAGAGATGCTAGCTGTTCAGAATGCCCTGACAGCTTTCAAGGATCTACTCCATCCAGGACAACTACTGATAAAGACGGACAGTACTACTGTCATATGGTACATAAACAAGCAGGGAGGCACACATTCCTACCCCCTCTGCAGACAAGCCATGACTTTGTGGAACACAGCATTGACTTATCAAGTACACCTGCAAGCACAATTCATGCCAGGAAAGAACAATACTCTGGCAGATGAACTAAGCAGAAACCTTATGGATCCCCATGAGTGGAAACTGGATCCACAAGTCTTCAGCATGATAACAAAGGAATGGGGTTGCCTCCCCTCACAACTGCCAACTACAGAAATTCTGCACAAGGACTTATCACAAGCAAGCATGGAAAGTGGATGCTCTGTCATTCAGCTGGAAAAGTCTAACAGTATATGCCTTTCCTCCTCTGCCTCTCCTCCCCAAGGTACTCCTAAAGGTCAGACAAGAGAAGCCAAGAATGATTCTGATTGCCCCAGACTGGCCACGCCAGCACTGGTACCCAATCCTAAAAAGCTTGTCTCAAGGCCCAGCCTGGACATTGCTCTAATTCCTCACTTACTGACCCAGCGAAACAATCAGATTCTGCACAGCCAACTCAGGACCCTAAATCTGGCAGCATGGCGAATAATGTAACCATTCAAAGCACACCTCTCTCTAAAGCAGTGATGGATGTTATTTTGGAGGCCAGGAGGCCCAGTACCAGAAAATCTTATGCAGAAAAATGGAAAAGATTCTGTGCTTGGAACCAGGCACAAGGAATTGACACATCGGTACCAAACATTCCTCAGATTTTACAATACCTAACTGAGATGCTGGACAAAGGCCTATCCTTTTCATCAATTAAAATTCATACTTCTGCCATTTCAGCTCACTACAAAACGGAACCTCCTATTTTTCCCCATCCATTGCTAAGGCAGTACCTCAGAGGGGCCAAAAACATAAGACCTCCAAGGAGAGCCCCAGTACCTGCATGGGACCTCAATTATGTCTTGGAAAAACTCACACTGCCGCCTTTTGAGCCAGCCAATGCAGCTGATATAAAGTTTTTATCTTGGAAAACAGCTCTGCTCCTAGTAATAACCTCTGCAAGACGAGTTTCAGAGTTACAGGCACTCATGGCTGTGGAACCTTTCATCATTTTCCATTCAGACAGGGTTTCTCTAAGGACGAACCCAACATTTATGCCTAAGTTAGTGTCCAGTGTGGCCCTTAACCAAACCATTCATTTGCCTACCTTTTATCCAAACCCACAGAATAAGGGTGAGAGACTTCTGCATTCCTTAGACATACACAGACAACTACGCTTCTACTTGGACAGAACTAAAGCCTTCAGAAAAACTGAGCAACTTTTAGTGGCATATGCTGCAGGATCTCAAGGAAAGCCTATCTCAAAACAGACTATTTCAAAATGGATAGGCCACTGCATTCATTTCTGCTACTCACAACATGGCAAATCAGTGCCCAAGGGCATTAGGCCTCATTCTACCAGGGCAGCAGCCACTTCAGCAGCCTTTCTTAGAGGAGTACCAACCAAAGACATTTTAGAGGCTGCAACTTGGAGTTCAGTGCACACTTTTGCAAAGCACTACCATTTACCTCTGTACTCTAAATCCAGAGCAGGCTTCGCCACTGCAGTTCTGCAAGGCCTTATAGCCTCTCCTATTCCTATTTAGGCCCAGCCACCCAGCCTTAGCTTTGGGATTCAACCCAAGAGTAATGACTGCAACAGTGAAACACGATGAACATAGTAGAGTTGTGTACCTACCATAAATGTAGATGTTCGAGTGTAATCACTGTTGCAGTCCAGGTTACCCACCCTCCATCCCCCTTTTCTTTGCTGGGACTTACCTATACTTCTCTATCTTATACAACCTATGTGGTGTATTTGCTTGTAGATGAAGAAAATGTTTATTTTACTGCATACTTAATTATTGGTATAATATTTTTAGCCTACCATTTTGGGGGCACCTGACATCTGGGGCAAGAAAAACTGAAGAAAATGGCGTCGGCTGCATCTTTTATACCCCTGGCGCTCTGACGTCAGGGAAGAAGCGACAGCAACCGACGGACATAGACTTTGGAATTCTGGCCGACTGCGTGTAGCCTGCCAGCAGGATAACCCAAGAGTAATGACTGCAAGAGTAATGACTGCAACAGTGAATACACTCGAACATCTACATTTATGGTAGGTACACAACTGTACTTTTTCTATCATGTAATGTGTAAATATGGAGCTGTTCTCCCAGGGCCTCTGCTGAAAAGGGTCTTGCATGGCCCAATTAGACAATGTAAGTGAATAAATAAGTACATAAATAATGCATTGTCTTATGACTTAGAGTTACAGACTAAGCAAATGATGACTGAAAGAATCAAAACACAGGACTTCGAGATGAGGTTTATTAACTTGTCATGCCATAATCCTCTTCACAGTAAACTAATCACTGCGTGTTAGCACCTTGTTTGATATTTTCTTGCCTTTAGCCACTTAAAGGTTTATTTACAGGTATCCATCCATTCGCGTGTATCCCTTATCCCGTAACAGTATATTCAGTGAATCTGCAACTGTCCGGTTTGGTAGAGTCTTGTGGTACTAATTCATCCCTCAGATGTGTGACCTCTTCATTTATTTGCAGCTCTTTTAGTCTAACTAGGAACATTCATACATTTTCAAATTATTCTTTTCTGTGTGTCATTGGGATATCAGCAGTGTAACACCGTGCCTTAGAAATTTTCTGTCATATGCAATTCACTGTCCTCTGCCGAATGTCTGACCTAGATAACACTCCAGCAAAATTGGCTGTAGCAAAACAAGTTTTTGTGGGTTAATGGTCAGAATTCCCCCTCTGCCAATCAATCTCTGTAAAGCATGTTTCCTTGTCAATGATGTAAAAAAATAAATGTCTACAAGTTCATAGCAACATATAATTCACAGCATGTAATACTGGGTTAATAGTAACCTTGAAATCTCCACAAATATGAACATCTCCTGACCTGCTTGCTTTTTAGTTTAGGAATTCCGTCCACCTTAGGCAGTATTTCAGCATTATTTCAACTTGCATAATTCCGTTCTTTTAGGTCTGAGTGACTGTGGTACTGGACAGCCTTTTTAGAACTTGAAAATTATATTCTCTTGTAGTTCAGTCCTGACATTCATGCCATTCAGCATCACCAATTTCTTAGAATAATCTAATTTTATGTCAGCTGACAACTGTAACAACATTCCTGCTATAGCTTTATTGCACAAATGTTGCTATGGCATATTACTGTCTTCATAGGATGCCATTTCAAGTCAGTTGCCCATGTCTTTTCTCTTCATACCTCTCAGCTGTACAAACTTTTACGTAATATCCCAATTTTTATCTCATATTTTTTGCCTGTTCCTCATAAAATTTGTGTTTTTTGGCAAATCAGTAAATTAAAGGCATGTACAACCTCTACAGATTATTCTGATGCAGGCTTCTCCCGTATCAGCAACGCTTGTTTCTGTCTACATGTTTTGACACCTTTGACATTAAGTAGGACTGAAACCTTCTTTGCTACCTTAAGTATGAACTTCATTGTAAAGTTGTATCTTTCAACGTAAGGTGCTAATTTTTGAGAGTAACATAAAAATCCACCAGATATCCTGTATGGTCTGCTAATTTTGTGATTGTTCTGTTGGTCAGGCACCTACATATTGTTCACTCACTGCTCTATTACAGTTTGCTGAAGTCGCACAATGTAAGTCTCCTTCACGTGTGAACACATTTTCAGTCCCCTTTCTCTCTCTCTCTCTCTCTCTCTCTCTCTCTCTGTGCCTGTCAACTGTCAGCTGTGCCCATAAACTGATTGGACCATCATTCCCCGTGGGTGAGAGTTGCTGCAGGAGACCATCATTTAGGCATTATTGCTGGGGGCTCTTCCCCTTTTCCCCACTGTAGAAGCATTATATATGTGTTTGCTAACCTTAGAAGTCTCAGGACTCGTGCACCTTTCCATATGAGTATCTTATCTGGCTACAGCATATAAATACAGTGTTCTGGGTACTTCACAGGATGTCAGCAGTGCAGTCGGTTGAGCTGCCTCCCAACCCAACACACTGAGCTGCTGGATTCACCTGGCTCCCTTTTCCAGAATGGGCAAGCCATTATCTGCACTCACTCTTGCTTTCCCTAGCTTAGCTCCTCCAGCATCCTGGTTGCTAATTGATCCTAGATCACCCGAGAAAAAGTCAGGGATTTCCCCTCTCTGCTCCACAGAGTTGGCTTGTATATTAGGGGGGAAGAAGCCATTTTGGATTCATTTACATCATTTGATAAGCTACATGCATCACACTGGTAAATTGATTCTTGTATTGTTCCGTTGGATTCAGTAGGGTTTATCATGATGCAGAAGCCTTACCATGGAAAGTTTTCACATCACAGTAAGCCTTTCTGAATCAAGGACTGGTCTTCCACTGTTGTTTACCCCTGACAGGGGTCATAGCCTAGAGACTAGTGAAAGAATGGTTGTACTGGGAAATGCTGATGTAGCAGTCTTAAGGAAGTATCTAATGATAATTAGCTGTGTGTTCTTCCATAGAAATGACAGTGTCTCTTGATTAATTTAGCAGAATGATTTTGAGAATCTTTCTGCTGAGTTATTTATTTTTTTCTCTAGGAGGAAAAAGGGAATGCCATCTTTTAATGTTGATCAACAGTTCATTGTTGTGAGAGCAGTCATTGTGCAAATAAGAATATCAGAGCTGTGGTAGTGTACATGTGTGTGTCTGTCTGTCTTTAGGGGCAGAATGCAGTTGAATGAATGTGTGTTTGCTTGTGTGGGTAGCTGCAGTGTAGGAGTAAGATAGGGGATGCTAACTGTGTGTGTGTGTGTGTGTGTCTGTCTGTCTGTCTCTCTGTAGGGGCAGAATGCAGTTGAATGAATGTGCTTTTGCCTGTGTGGGTAGCTGCAGTGTAGGAGTAAGATGGGGGATGCTAACGGTGTGTGTGTGTGTGTGTATGTGTATGTGTGTATGTGTGTGTGTGTGTGTGTGTGTATGTGTATGTGTGTATGTGTGTATGTGAGCACATGTAGAGGACTGTGCATGCGGGTGTGTTGGTTGTGTTTCTCTGACAGAAAGTGAGTGTGTGAAGTTCTCTTATAGATGCTTGGCTGTGCATATTTGTGTGTGTGTGTGTGTGTGTGTGTGTGTGTGTGTGTGTGTGTGTGTGTGTGTGTGTGTGTGTATGTATATATATATATATATATATATATATATATATATATATATATATATATATATATGGATCTACCTGAGATGGTCGACAAGCCATTTGATCGACACTCATTTGGTCGACAGTTCATTTGGTCGACAGACAGATTTGCCCCATCCCCAATGTTGTGCGACACTGGAGTTGATATATATAGTTAGGGGGGGTGTGGGGGGCAAAGCCCCCCACATAAAACTGCTTGTCGATCAAATGGCTTGTCGACCATCTCAGGTAGACCCATATATATATATATATATATATATATATATATATATGTATGTAATCTGCATGTGTGTGCATGTGCGTGTAGGGAGTGTCCATGCTACTTTACTGAGTGGGCTGGTAGGGGCTACACTAGTGCAGTGAAGTTGTACAGAGTAGTATTTGGTTCGGAGATGTGGTAATGAGTTGCTAATGAGGTTGTTTCTCTGAGTGGCTTTACTGTGTGTCTGAATCAGAGATTCTCTCTCATGCTAATTGATGGGCCAGTTAGCACAGGCAGAGACAATCCCTCTGAATCTAAGCATAGTATGTTGATTTATAAAAATAGGTTTGTACTGTATTCTTGGTAAATTGCTTGCATATACAAAACACTTTCCAGTTGTCTTGTATATATTTTCAGTCAACAGTGCCTTCTACACAAAAAAGTCCTGTTGTAAAATAATTTGTTTGTGCAGAAACGTTATTCCACATGGATGGTTTCTAAGTGCAGTTACTAATTTACTCCATCATTACCCAAAATACCCCTGAATTAACTTAGTTCATACCTCTCAACTGTCCATGATTTTGACTCAGATTTTTAGCTCTGTCATAGGTTCATAGGTGTGTACTAGGCTAATGGCCCTGGAGCCTTTACATTACAAGCTTAGCCCATAGAAGTGCCCTGGCATCGTGTCACCTGACGTTAGTTCCCAGTGTCTCTATCAAGTAGAGCCACTGGAGTGATCCCCAGGGTGAACTTTCTATTGCCCATCTACTCATCATGATTTCTCTTGAAGAGGGACAGCGAGGTGCTCTGCTTGACATGTATGGGAAGTCTATTCCAGAGCATGGGCAGTCTCTCGGTGAGGAACCTGTCCATCCAGCATGTTCTGTTGATTGTGGTAATGAGGTTGAGGTCTCCGAAGCGTGTGGTGCAGAGGGACTGGGATTTCTTTAGATGTAGCATTCCTAACAGAGCTGGGTCAGAGATGGCTTTGTAAGTCAAGCAGAGATTGCTTCTAAGTAGGTGATATGAGACAGAGAATAGCTGGAGTCTTTTGAGTCTGTCTGTGTAGGATGTGTGTTTAATGCCTAGGATCTTCTTTGTGAGGTACCTCTGTGGCCTCTCCAGCTGTTGCAGGTGTCTAGTGAGGTACATGCCAAATGGGGCGTTATACTCGATGATTGGCCAAATGAGGGAAGAGTAGAGAGAGACGATGACCTCTTTCTTCCTGGATGCAAAACCCTTGGTAATGAGATGTGCCACATATGACTGTCTGACCACAGTGGCAATGTGGTGGTCGAAGGAGAGATTGCTGTCAACCTACATCCCCAGATCTCTTATAATGCTTCAGTGTTCAGTGGGCTCCCATCAATGTGTTAATTAGTGGGAACTGAGTTTTTACCAAAGGAGATGACGACACATTTTTTGGCGTTAAGCTTAAGGCCATGGTTTCAACATCAGTCATTGGTCTCAGTGAGGCCTTTCTGTAGCATGTCTGCATCACTTGGGGAGTTAATAATGGCTCCTAGCTTGCAGTCATCTGCAGACTTGATCATCCAGTCCCTTTGTGTTGGCCTGGACTTCTGAGAGATAGATGCCAGACAGGAGAGGACCCAGGACCGATCCCTGTGAGACTGCACAGGTGACTGGTCGGCAGTCTGACTTAGTGTCTGCTACTTTCACGCTCTGTGTTCTATCTATGAGCCAGTTTGCAATCCACCTAATGATATAGGGGTTGATGCCTAGTTTGGTGAGTTTATCAATAATTCCTGACTGAGGAATGGTATCAAAGGCCTTGGCCAGATTGAGGTAGGCTGTATGCACTGCTTTACCTTTATCCACAGCCTTGGTGACTGACTCAAAGAAGTTAACCAGGTTGAGCAGACATGATCTCCCCTTTCACAAAGCCAAATTGCGTGGGTTCTAGAGTTTGGAGATTTTCTATGTCTTTGTTAATCAGGTCCATGATGATGTGCTCCATAGCTTTACATATCAGACTCATCAGGCTAACGGGGCAGTAATTCCCAGAGTCTGTAGTCACTCCCCCTTTATGGAGAAGGATGACTGTAGCAGTGCGCCATTCGGTAGAGACAAAGCCTGAGATGAGGCTGTGACTGAACAGGGCACACAGATGTGGTGCCAGTTTGCTTTGTAGTTCATGTAGAACACAGCCAGGGATATTATCAGGTCCCATGGAAGCTGTATTCTTGGCATTGGACGATGCAGCTTTAACCTGTGCTGCAATAATACTGGGTGCCTGGCATTCTTCCGGTATTGTGATTGGTCCTTTAAGGGGGGGAAGAGAAGGGTAAAGTTGGCACAGAATCTGTCGACCAGTATGTTGGCAATATCTGTTGGTTCAGTATAGGAGGCACCATTGTGCAGTAACTAAGAGCAAATCTGGGTATTGCCATGGAGGTTCTTGGTATAACTGTAGAAGACTTTGTGATTGTTTTTAGTGTCTGCTGCAATTCTGCCTTGAGGGATCTCAACTTTTTGTTGAGGCTAATAAGGTAGTTTTTCCAGTCTTGGGACTTCACCTTTTTCTGCAACAGTTTCTTCCTTCAGTTGTAGAGTTTATTAATGGCAGGGGACCACCAGATTGACTTTCTTTTTTGGAGGAGAGCATCCTGGTTCTGTTGGGTATGGCTAGTTCCATGCATTTATGTACATGTTCGCAGAGTGCATTGGTGTATGATTCAGCAGTCATGCATCTATTTTCAATTGGCATGGGTGCCGTGACATTAGCCACCTCTTTTTTCAGGAGCCCAAAGTCAGCTTTGGAGAAGTTTTTCAAGGTGGTTACCTCTGCAGGGGGTGTGTGTGAGATGTGGATTTCCATGCTGATTAGTTTATGGTCGGATCGGACCACGGAGGGATTGACTATTGGTGTAGAGCAACAGTTGCCCATGTTAGTAATAACCAGGTCAAGGACATTGCTTCCTGTAGTGGGGGGTCAGAATGAGCTGGTCCAGGGCATTGGAATTGATGAATTACAGGAAGCGTTGGGCCAGTGTATTGGTGCTTGAGTAGTTTTCCCAGTTGATGGAGAGGTAGTTGAAGTCTCGTAGTATGAGAGTGTTGGGTTGGACCTTGATAGATTCCAAGGTGCTTAGGAATGTGGAGTGAGAGTTTAGGGACATGATTGGGGACCTATAGCAGGCTATGACCTGGATCACCGTCTTACCCAATGTTAGTTATACATGAAGTATCTCAAATGCATTATGCTGGGCTACTAGTCTGGAGGTCTGCATATCCTGTATGAATATGGAGACACCACCGCCTTTGGAGCTTTGGTCCATGTTTCAGGGCAGAAAGGTGTGGAATGTTATAACCTGGTAGTGCAGGGGTGCTTTCTGCCACTTTAAACCAGGTCTCCATTACAGCACAAATGTGGATGTTCTCCATTTTGAGGAGTGCTTCGAGCGAATGCATCTTGAGATTTTGACTTCTAGCGTTGAGCAGCATGACCCTCAGATTGCATTTATTTATAGCTGTTACGGTGGTAATTTGGTTGTTGGAACACCGCCTAAAAAAGGCACTATAGAGGTGGCAAGAGCCTTTGCCAGTACGCAGAAACCCAGGGGCGACAGATGCAGGTCATCTCTGGCAAAGCATCGAGGTCTGTCAGTCATGTCATTCCAAGCAGACAGATACTGGATCCCCTTAGAATGACACCAGAAACTTAGCCAATTTCTGAAGTCAATAATTTTTTGTTTGTTCTGCGGTATCATTCTGGTAACAGTAGGATAGCTCTCAAGGCTAGGGTCATACCTGCTAGGGCCACATAATCTGAGAGCTCCACCATGTCTCTTTTCATGTAGTCCAGGGAGGTGTGTCTCAGGTCATTCGCACCCACATGTGCAATGACAGAGTCATGCTTGTACTTGTGGAGTGACCTGAGTGTGTGTGTTATGTGTTGGATTTTGGCACCTGATAGACAGCTGACTGTTACCTTCTCCTTATTCATCCTAGTGAGTGGAACATCTGTGTCTTTTAATCTGTCCTAAAACTGATGACTTTTGGAGAAATGGTAGTCAATTACACTTAAGAAATAATTCTAATATTTAGAGCTGTAGACTTCTTTTATTTCAGAAAATATATATTAATTCCTATTCTCTTATTCTGTCAGTGTCTCAGGTTAATAGTACTAACATTTTAAAAGTGTCCCTGATTATTTCTAGATTTGTCCCTGATTGGTTGAAAGCTATGACTTGGTTCAAAAAGTACTGTTTTAATAGTAAACTGCCTTCTGTATTAATGCTATTATATAGAAATAACCGATGATGTGGGTGTAGTATATTGAAGATTTACCCATGGTTGGTGTGGTTTAATCATGAGGACGAAGCCAGCCGTGGGTAAATCTTCAATATACCACACCACAGAGTCGGTTGTTGCTATTATACAATGACACTATTTAAGAAAAAAATTACTTACTTTTCTTAAGTAATTTCTTTGTGTAACAGCACCATGGTGTTCTTTTGTGTTGTTTCCCGATTGTGCTCTGTGATGCTCTACTGTGCATGCGTATGGGACTTACATTCCCAGGCTTACACAATTATATCACTGGTTTAACAAGCAAGGAAAGGAGAGAGGACGATCTCAGTTGCTATTTTTTTTTTTTGAAAGAAAAAAAGTTTAACCTTCCAACAGTTTAGAGGTATAGGAGAAACAGGAAAATACAAGGAAAATCAGGTATGTTTTAGTTTGTAGAACGTACCCGAGTTTTCTTGTATTTTCTGTGGTGTCATAGGTTCCATTCATCTTTTATTTAAAAAAAATGTGAATATGTGCACATTGTCTAAAGGAAATAAAGTCCGAAACTGAAATGCCTGTCATTATTTAGTGACTTCGTTCTTCAGTGATTTGTTGGGGGGAAAAAAAATTTATGAGGAACAAAGTCACTAAATAGTGACATGCATTTCAGTTTCAGAGTTTCTTTCATTCAGACTAATGCTTGCGTACCACGTTTGTTTGTGTCTTTCGGCTTTTTCCTGGTTAGGGGTCACCACAGCGGAACTCCGGTCCGTTAATGATTAGCAGTTGATTTTTACGTTCCGGCTTGCCAGGCCTGACGCACAACCTTCAATGAAGGTACACCCATTCACGCATGTCTCCACGCAGAAGGCGCTCTAGCTGAGAGTCGAACCGGACAGCGTCTTACTGTGAGGCGACAACGCTACCACAGCACCACCATAATAATAGAAAAAAAAAGTCTGGCTACGCAGTGATACTTCATTGTCCAGACTTTTATCATTGGTATATTCTCAATTTACAACAGGCACGCTGGTTGGCTGACCAATCAGCATGCTCCTTTTTGAATGTTACTGGCTAGTCATTGTATAATAAAGGTTCTTCGCTCCTGTTTTTTCCCTTTTTTTCCCTTATGACCTCTCTATTTTTCATCAAAAGTCCCCCACATTAATTATTTTGGCTTTGTACATTCTTAGTTGAATGCTTTTTTCCTGTTGTACCATCTCAGATGAATTATGCTATGTTAGCCTGGTGAAAGCAGAAAGCCTATATTCTCTAGTGTTGTAGTGGTCGGTATGTTCCAGACCTGGCTCATTTCTGCCCCTAATCACAGTGTGTGTGTGTGTGTGTGTGTGTGTGTGTGTGTGTGTGTGTGTGTATGCTTTGTTGGGAAGTAAGCTGCTTATTTAGCATGAGGAAACAATGATAACATGATATTGTTTGTATGATAAGAAATTAATATTTTCTATACAAAGATGTAAAGCTGCAGTAACAAAAACTAGAAGTGGTCTGCTATTCTTGTATGTGGGTCTATATTACCTGATCGAATGGTCAAATAGTCGAACACGTAATAGCTGACCCATAATAATTGAACCACCACAATGTAGAATGGTTCAATGGAGATCTCCGTACAGTGCAGAAATGGACGTTTTCCATTGTCTGCACTGTAGTGCAATCTCAGAGTTGGTATATTTAAGTAGCGGGGGTGTGGGGGTCCAGGAGGGCTTGCCTCCCTGTGTAGAGTGTTTAAATGGTTTGTTTGGGTGGGTTTTTCTTTTTTTCTTTTCCATTTGACATTGTGGCGGTTCGATTATTACGTGTTCGACTATTTGACCATTCGATCATGTAATATAGACCCTTGTATGTTTACTTTAGAGCATTCTTGGCCATTTAAAAGTGCCCAGTTAGATGCAAAGTTTGTTTTATTTCTTTGTTAAATCAGATTTCATTTGCTTTTGTTACACTAAAAATCACTTTTTGATAATAATCACAACTGTAGTTCTACATACTGTTGTTTTCTTGATCCTCATGGTCAAGTGGTTTGAGACAGTAATGTAATGCAGCTTTCATTTCAGGAGTTTTCCAGACTGAGCTGTCTGGCTAAAAAACAGTTAATTATGTTACTGCATTTTGTTATGATCCACAAAAACAAGAAACCATTTTAACTTTATTTTGATACATTTTTACGTAGCACCACTTGTTAGGCATTTTTCCCCGACAGTCTAGAATTAAACATTTCTTTCAAGGAATTGATTTTGGTGAGTGCTTGCCAAGTATTTTGAATCATTCAGAGTTCTCACTTCTGAAGCATGTTTTCTCATCTTATATTGTTTCTCCTGGATTTCAGAGTTTTACTCAGTTTTTGTTATCAGAATAGTCTTTTGTTTAAGTGTATCATGAGAAGTGTGAAAAATTTAGTCTGATTGATCAAATCTTTTTTAGTGTTTACATCTCTGCAGAATGCACAAAGCAGTATGTGTTTTGAGTTTTGTAAGTCATTCTTTCCAGTTGTACTTGATGTGCCTGCATATTTTGGCTTCCACAGCATTACACTGTTGGCATGAACAAACACTAGAATCTGTAAAACACAAGTTACATATTATATGAAATTGCGTAACCATTCATTCATTCTTTCGTCTTCTCACTTCTCTGATTGTTCTGTGTTTCCATGTGTGTCTGGCATAATAGTGTCTAAAATATATTGATTGAAACAGCAAGAATCCCATCTGAAAAAGATTTTATATATTTGCTTCACTGTTGTAACAAGCACATTATTTACTGTTTTTTTAAGTTGTCTCTAGAGTGGCAAGTGATGTTGAAAGAGGAGTGTGTATTTCATCATCAGAAGTGGCAGGACAAAGTTATAGTGCAAATGGTGTGTTTTTTTAATCTGTTTTTCCATTGTCCAGGGCTGGCAACCCTAGTACCTTTAAATGCCATATTTGTTAAGTGTAAATGTAGAAAACTGAAAAAAGTGGTATGCATTTTATATAACTGCATATTTGTTGTACTCTACCTGGCAAAAAAAGGTGTTTGAAGCTGCCGACTTCTGTGTTTAGGAGCATAAACCAAACCAGAGACTGCTAGGTAAGAGTTGGGCATGAATAATATGGTTTGAAGAGCTAGGCTTCTGCTGAAAAATGCACATTTTTTGTCCATTCAGAATAATATATGTAATGCCATTACAAGACCACTGATTATTGGGGAGGACCTTCTGTTCAATGATGGTGATAGTTATGTTGATGATGTGAAAAACCAGTCCTCTAGAGTTGAACTGCCTTACTGTGTATAAAAGAATTCTGTGTTGTTTGTACATGTCAGATTATGGGGAAGTTCATCAGTGTTATGACAGTGGGTAATGGCAGAACGTTTGGTGATAACATAAAGAATTGTATTTAAAGTAACTGTCATATCGTAGCTAGAAGCACATTTGTTTTGTTTTGATGTTTTTGAACTTAAACTGTGATGGTTTGTATGAGAATATCTGTCTCTCTAATCACATATATTCAGGAAAAAATTGATTACTAGGAAAAAAAGAAATTCTGGGGTACCTATTGTGAAATAAACATTTAAGCTTAAAGGAAAACCTGTTTCTTATGGGATATTCAGTAGAAGATGCATGCAGACATTGTTATGAACTTCCTTTGAACAATGCCAGGCACTGAGGTAAACACTCTCCACATGTTAAGTACCATATAATACAAGTTACATAGTTATTTGGTGGGCTGAGGTGTACAAATTTGCCATATATTGGTTTCAGACTAAGATGGTGAACCATACATACTCATTTCATTGTTTAGTAGCCAGGGGCTGGTAAATAATGTGCACACTGATTTACTTGCATGGCATGTTGCTATGTATTTTGAACGTGTTCACTTTATGCGTCTTGTTACCTGCTTGTCAGTGCTTGTACTGAAGTTAACCATGTGATTCATGATGTAATGCTTTTGTTTGTAACTATATATATATATATATATATATATATATATATATATATATATATATATATATATAAAATGTACACACATATACACACAGATATAAAGTATCTTATTTCAGTAACACTTCATTGCATTCGTCCCTCTTTTCCATTTCTCTGTATTTTTTTTTTTGTTTGTGCTGTCACATGTTTTTGCTTGGCCTTTGGAACAGAAATCATATGCAGACCCTGGGTGGTAGTTGGCAGACCTGCCAAAAGAGGTATAACAGTTTATGGATGGGGGTTAGATTGCCTGCAGATTGTTATAAAGGAATGCTGTCTCATCTTTTTACTGTTTCAAGGGTGAAATAAGTGTATTGTAGTGAAGTTTATACGTCTGTCCTGTGCTCACATTTCTGTGTACCTTGTGTGTTTTCCAGCCTGCACCTGAGAGTACTACTGTGTGTTTATTTGCTGAAGTTTGTTGAAGAGACAGGTGAACTGTTTCATAATTGACCTATTTTCAGCCATGCCCTTAGGCAGAAGCAGAAGTCTGCTTGACTTTGTGTTTAGTAGCAATAAATGTAAAGCTGAGGGCTTTGGTCAGAGTGGAGTTTAGATCTTGTAACATCTCTAACAAGGCTTCGGTTTTAAACTCCCCGCTCCCATACAAACAACATGCCCCGATGCGTTCCACCAGCAGGGGAAGGGGGAAGCGCAAAATGTCAGGAGACAACTGGCAGAACAGGAAGAAGAAATTCTGAATACCCTGTTTTTTAACATTTCATCCAGGGAGTTAACAGAAATTGAGTGTTCTATACTCAATAAGGGTTTATCATATATTCCCTCACGAGGTAGTGAACTGTCAGAAACTCTCATAATGCTTCGGAAATTTACCAGAAGGCTGACTTTGAGACTCTTGTTTCAGAATCCAGAATGTGTTGATGGCATACCTGAACCTATGGCTCCCAAAAGGAAAAGTACATTTACTCCACCGATACCTGGCTCTATAGAATGCTTCTTACGAGCATGTGAATTTGATTTTTACAATTATTACAAAGAGAAAGGACATAAGAAATTGTTTTATAACTTGAATAAAACACAAAGATGCAGCTTAGATTCGTTGTGCAATGATGAAAATGTGGTATTTAAACCCGCAGATAAAGGGGGGGGGGTGGTAATAATGGACTCCAGTTTCTATAATAACCTAATGTTTATGATGTTAAATGATGACACAGCATATATAATGATTAATAGATCAGAAACCATGTCAATAATAAGAAATGTCCAAGAATCATTGTATGATCTCCTGATGACTAGATGCATTGATAAACAACTATATGATTATCTAGAAATAGAAGCCCCTTTAATTCCTATCATAAAGGGACTCCCTAAAATGCATAAAGGGACATATCCTCCACCAATACGGCCTATAGTATCAGGTCAATCATGGGTGACCGAGAATGCATCACAATATGTGCAATATAAATTAGCTCCTTTGATAGATAAAATTCCTACCATATTAAAGAATTCATATGAAATGTTGGAAGATCTCAAAAACTCACCATGGATTGAAAAAATAGATCAAGAGACATTATTAGTTACTTTAGACATAAAGAACTTGTTCACGAGTATACCCAATGACTTTGGTGTAGAGGCGGTTAGAGGCTGTTTGAATGAATTTAAAATGGGCAGTCAGAATGAACAGTTTGTAATATGTACCCTGCTAGAGCTTATACTTAACAACAACATTTTTATGTATCAGGATAAGATCTATAGACAGACATGGGGGGTAGCCATGGGCACCCCCTGTGCAAATGTCTATGCTAATATAGCTGTATTTGAGTGGGAGAGAACCTATATTTTGAATAATGAGGTTTTTGCTACAAATGCAATATACTATAGGAGATTTGTGGATGACATCCTACTCTTTTGGAATGGGAATAAGGAGTCCCTAGAAGAATTCATTAAATATATGGAATCTACCACATCATTCCTTAGATTCACCTATGAAGCTTCTCTATATAAGGTGAACTACCTAGATGTAGTAATAATAAAAAACAGCCTGAATCGATTTACTACATCATTATTCAGAAAACCATGCTGGAAAAATGCCATATTGCACCATGAGAGCATGCATCCACGCCATATCTTTCCTAACATTGTGAAAAATCAAATAGATAGAATAACCAGAATATGCAGTGACACTAAGGACAGAGAAATGTTTTTGAGTTTTCAAAATGAATGCTTTATCAATAGGGGATATTCTGACCATCTGCTATTGATATCTGAAGATAAAACAAATATGGCTTGTAATATTAAACACAAGTCAAGTGGATATAGGCATCATATTAGATCGAATAGGGGCAAGATACAATATGATATTAAATTCACTAATGATATTCAATATATAAAAGAGATTATCCAGAAGAACTGGAAGTTACTTTATATGAATAAAGATCTGAAGAATATGGTGGGTGCACACGCCACCTTCAGATACAGTAACTGTCCAAATTTGAAAAGATTATTGTGCAAAGAGAAAACCCTACATATTCCTTTGGATATTAGGATGAAATATAGGCAAGGAACCTATCCATGTAATAAATGTTGTGTTTGTAAGCATATTAGTGTCCAACAGTCATATGAAAACATGCAGACAGGCTATAAGTTTATACCTAACTTTTATGCTACTTGTGATACTACAAATATTATATATCTGGCGACATGTGACTCTTGCAATGTATATTACGTGGGCATGACAACACGCAGGCTCAAAGATCGAGCCTATAACCACTTATATGACATACAAAAAATGAATATTAATAATGCTTTAGCTAGACATTGTCAAACATATACATCGCATTTGTTTAAATTCAGAGTCTTACAGATACTTCATCCAAGTAGAAGAGAAGGTAATGCACGTGACACTTTAGAATTATATGAGCTAAAATGGATACTATTGCTCAGGGCACATATAGAGCCAGGTCTAAATACATCGATTAACATTAGACCAGCACTATTATAAATGTAAATGTGAATTAATTTTAGTATTAACAATAGATGAACAATTGGTTATATATGTAGACAGGGACTATAGAGTTATGTAAATAATTTTTGTATCAATTCCATATTAACCCTATATGCTCCTATTTTATATGGAATCATAATATCAATTTAATTTAAATATACAGTTTTCATATAGAATATATTTTTATACTACATATATTTTTATTATTTAATAGCTGGTGGTTTTACTTATTTTATAAAACATATAGTTTTTATATAGTCATATAAACTTTAGATTAAAGGTAACCTTTGGTACTATGAATATTAACATATATGCCGTTCATGTTAGTACATAGGTTCATGTAGTATTAGCTTAAATGGATAGGTATAATATTGTAGCTAATAACAGAATGAACGTAGTATATGATACTCGTCGTAGATTAAATTCTGTGTAGTTAAGAAGACATTACAACACACTTAAATTTATTGTGGTGTTCGCCCAGACGGACAGAGGATTAGAAGATGGGGAACATTTTTGTTTTGTGCTTGCACTTGTCTAGCATATTTTTAGGAAATCTTTGTATGTTGACTTAAAGAAGCTTTACTACAGGAAATGCTATCCATATATGGGCATGTATTTAACTACAAGTGGTAATTAAGGTTTTGTAATTGTTTAATAGTTATTTTTCCCGCTTGAATTTTAATTAATTGGGTGCATATTTTACTATATAAAATGATTCCTGTTGCTTAAAAATTTGTAACCTGATGAAGCGCATTGGTAGATGCGTGAAAGCGCTTGTTTTATTCCAATAAAATAATATTTGCTGTCATCGTGGAGGCTTCAGTAATTTGTTGAACAACATCTTGTAACATCCTGAAAATAGAAAGTCAATGCAATTAAGTAAAATTAAATACAACTCAAAATATCAATATTGTGTATTAAAAATACAAGTTACGGTATGCTAATTGCAGAAAGCAAATCAAACTAACTGCACTGTTAGCTTCATGCAAGTTACTTTACTAAATAAAAGTATGTAAAGAAACTTAATGTAAAATTGCAATTCACTGATAAATAGTGGCAATATTAGGTACTTGGAAAAGAAGTAAAAGGACAGACAAAATTGCATGAAGGGTGATTAAAAAGGAAGTAGTGAAGATTAGTAATATAGACCACATACAATGAACATGTCCTAAAGTAAAAGGCATTATATGACACAGAGTTGTAAAGTCAACAAATATCTGATGATTAAAGAATGCAGAACTAAACCGGAACAAAAGAAAAGAAAGATAAAAATAATTTGCAGTCAGCCATTGTTAATTATATTATGCCAGTCATTTTACATAGACTATTCCTGACAACTGGGTTGAACAATCTTGTGGTTGTTCTTCTGTCTCCATCTGCCCCCACCACCCCTGTCACTCAGCTTGTGCCTGTGTTTAAACCTGTGGCATCATTGTAATAGCTGAACGTGTTGCTTATGCACCAGTGGTCCAAAGTAGACAGCATTTATTTAAGCTGACATGGCACATTGCTAGTATTCATAAATGCAGAGACAATCGCTACTTCTAGAGAAGAGCGGTGTAGATGTGAGAAGGCTACAAATACACGTGACACTGGAGGGAACAGTCTGTATACTGCCATGATTTGTAGTACGGATTGAGTCTGAAGTAGGGGTGTGATGCATCAGCAGTGGCATTACCAGTTTTGTTGTGAATAATATTTTAGTAGGTATCAGACCATTAATTTATGAACTGGCTGGTGTTATTTAGTAGTTTCATTTAAGCAGAGGCTTATATGTAGGGAGAAGAAAGAAACAGGAAGGTGATAGAAGGAATTCACAAAATAGCAAAACAGGGATAGGTATTCCTGTTGGGAGACATTGATAAGTCATACATTAAAAAATATGTCAGACATGAACTGGAGTAAGTTTACTTCAAAAAACATTCAGAAGCAGAATGAATTGTAACGCCTTGTGACTAGCATTGCAGCCCACATGGCTGAGACCACTTGTTAATCATGTACTCACTTTTTCAGGCTGAAGAAAGTGAGAGTTTTGGAACCAGAACTGGCAGATCATTGGTGAAGAATTGACCATGGTGTCCCCTATAGTTCACAGTGACTGTTGCTTTGCAGCCAGTCATTCAAAATAAAATTTGCTAGGATGGAGCATTGTATATTCAGGGTTGCATCATAAAAGCACAAAGCAGGGTGGAAGGATAGTGGTAAATAATCAAGACAACTATCACAAAAGCAACAACTTACCATTGCATACAAGACTGCTATCACAACAGTAACAACTTACCAGTGTATGAAGTGCCTCAACAATGCAAAATGTAAAAGTACTGAATTTCACAAGACTGAGAATGTTCATGGGAATAGGAGGTCATTCAGAAGTCAGAAATGATCTCAAAATGAAGGAGATAGTGAGCTACATTAGCCGGGGAATAAGAGGTCTGGAAATGCAATCAGAGGAACAAAAGCTCAGGCTGAGGAAAGAATATTAAGCACTTCAGTGAAAAGGAAGTGAAAACTCATTTAGAGCGAAACTGGAAAGCATGGTAAGCATTATGCTAGTGAAAAGGATGTGAAAACTCATTTAGAGCGAAAATGGAAAGCATGGTAAGCATTATGCTGTAATAATATTTCATGTCCACTAGGTGACACTCTCATTCAGTCAATACCCAGCTCCTACCTTTCCTTCACATACCTTCTGCTCTTCAGTAAATACCACGTTCCTCCTCTGAACATTACCACTTTACATTTATTATTTTGTAGTCTCTTTCACTTACCCTGAGCAATCAGCAATCCACTGATTGTTTGAACTGTTCCACTCACTTGTCTCTACCCGCTCCGTTCGCCCTGTGGGCATACTCTGCTCCCCTACCCTACCCCCAATTCCCACCCACCCCCACTACTCACACTTTTATCTTTGCAGTAAACTCCTCCCAGGGACAAACCTTCTTCTAGACAAACCCTCGCCACTACCTGTCTTCTTCCCTCACTACTGTATGGCACCCCTCTATTAACTAACTTATCTGCCTCCCTTTCCTCAAAAATGGAAAGTTGTTATAATAAAATTTCTAAATTTGCCATCAAAGCCAAACACACCTCCCACCATTGCTCTGCCCTCTATTCAATAAACTGGCTAGAACTCCCCAACCTTCTAGACTACCTCCAACTTAACACTGCCCATAGGCTGTTATTTAACCCTTCCAAATGTCCTGCACTATCCAACATCCTACAACTTTACACCCCTAACAGGTCACTTAGATCTGCTCACCTAAACCTACTCAGTGTCCACACATCAAAGCGACTGTCCGGGCAACACCTCCTATCCTTTTCCTTAGCCAAAAAATGGAATTCTTAACCTCCATCTTTACGAATGACTGAATACCCTAACAACTTCAAAACCCTACTCCATTCCCACTTGTTCTCTAATAGGAAGTGCAACTGCACTTTCCCCACCTAGCCTTCTACTCTATACACTAATTGTATTTCCATACTACTACTTCTTCCAACAACTTTATTCCATGATTCTACTTATCTCTTACTGCTGCCTTGTGTATATAATGTAAATATTGTAAATAGTTTGCACCCCCTTTTATCCCCCTCCCTAACATTTACGCTTGGTCTTCCACTCTGCCCTAACAAGACTCAAATTCTATATAACCTTATTAACCAACCATGTTAATATATGACTTATATGCTATGTAACCATTGTACCTCATACCGTCTGTGTATCACAATTTTACCTGTATTCATAAAACCTAATGGTTTTTGTTCTATCTTAGTGTACCCATATCTTTGAATCTTAATTTTAATTTTACCTGTTTTTTTAACTTTACTATGTAATGTGGAGCTTTTCTCCCCGGGCCTCCACTGAAAATGGGCTCCTGAGCCCAGTGGACCTCCCCGGTTATCAAACTTAAATAAATAAATAAATGGTGAGATTTAAGGAGTAGCCAACTGTGGCATTGGGTAACCAAGAAAAGTCTGAAACCACTGTATCTGTCCATGTTTCAGAAGTAAGGGTGACAGGGCAGCAAGTCGGCTAGGTAACAGATTAGTCTGGTTGAGTTGGTATGGAGCTCAATCGACGCACTTTAAAAGAAAGTGTTATAGAAAGCTTTAAAACTGAATGTGGTGGATGGGTTTCGTCCCAGCATTCTGAAGGATTTAAAAGTATAACTACTGAAATTGCTTACAAAACCCTTTAAGATAATTGAAAAACTGGGTGATCCCAAGCGAAGAGAAGAAGGCAAGCACTATTCTCTATCACAACACTGAAAGCAGGATGAAGACAGTGAACTACAGTGCAGTCAGTATAGTCCCTGTAGTAGAAAAATGTTTTCAGGAAGCCAGTAAAGTAGATGCAGCTTGAATTCACAGCAGCAGAATTACATCTAACACATTTGCTGGAGCACTCAAGTAAAGTAGTATACCACAGCTATTCCGAGATGTGGCTTATGAAATCTTTAACAGGCATTTGTCATGGTGTCACACAAAAGGCTGCAATTGTTGAGAGCTGTCTTCAGCTGGATAGCAAGATTGTTAACTGGATAAAAGGTTGATTGCATAATAAATTGCAAGTGATTGCAAAACTCGCTAATATCTGTGTGAGCACATCTCTGCAGATGGTACTAAGACCTGTAATAAGATAATTATATTGGTCAGTATGGAGGTTGTGAACCAGGGTTTAGCAGAATCCTAGCATTAATCAAAGAAATGCAAATTAATTGCTCTTGGAAGAAAAATTTCAGGGAAGGGATAGCCATTTTTATGTGATGTTCTTTAACAACAACTGTGGAGAGAAAGCTCTAGATGTTTGATTCAAATGATGTGGAATATTGTCAGAAGTGAGAGAAAAGAGCTAGAGAACTCATAGGATGCACAAGAGGAGGAGCCACAGGCAGTAGAAAATAAAAAATAACAACAGGTGGTTATTCTTCTCTGTAAACTGTTGGCTCCATCTCTGTAAAGGCTGAACCTGCACAAAGGGGCTATTAGAATACTATAAAACCTGTGGTAGAAGCCTAATGAAGAAAGATAGAAATTAACATATTAACCCCTTGTTAAAATAAAGAAGATGATAGATTTCAGATAATGTAAAAAGTGTGGCTCAGAGATATAAAAATTTACAAATAAAGATGATATTGTTATGTAAAAATAGGAAGATGACTTGAGGCAATGTGTTTTCACTGAGAAGGCTGTGAATGTAAGAAAAGCTTCTCTGCTGAATAATTCTGGAGCAAGCCAGAAGTCATGTGTAGGGGACAAAGGGAAAAAAATCAGGGACAATTTTAACTACTACTCTAACTCACTTAAAACGTTAATAGAACAACAGACTTTATATCAGTTTGCACTTTCAATAAGTATGCAACCACATGACCTGTCATTATTGACTGACTTTAATCCTCAGTACTTTACAGGAAATACAAACATTATTTGAGGGATAGGAGAAATATTTGGCAAAGTCAGGGACAGTTGGCAGGTATTGGAATAATCTGTTAAGCATGTACTCACTGTTCAAGATTAAAACTGCTTTTACAGGTGCAGCGGCTGGCTTTCTGCTCTTGGTTATATAGATGAGCACACTTTAGTCAACTGAAGCTAAGGAGATTAATTTTGGTTGAAGGGTTTATATCTAATGGGACATTGATATGGTATAGTCCGGTCATAAGACTGAGTTTTTGAATTTTTAGACACTTTCAGTTATTTTGTTGTCTGGAGGCTTTGGGGTGTGCTATTATTGTGCAGTGTTTCCGAGTTTAGCAACAGTGCCAAAGAGATTGGCAGTCACCTCTGTCTTGTCAGAACCATGTAACCACAGGGTAAAGTTTTAAAACTCACTTTTGGTATAATGGCAGAAAAGATGCACTAAACCTGAAAACAACAAGTCTGTTAACATGTAGTGCAGAATTCATAAAGTTCTTAACTTTATTTAAAAAAAAAAGTTAACATAGACAATGAATGCAATTGAACCAGTGATAGTTCCTCAAGCATTAACTAAGATCAATGATGTAAATGATGAAAGTTTTTGGCATGTCAAACTTTTAAGGAGAGGTGCTTTTGGTGCCGATGGTGGTAGGTCCTATAATAGGTGCACAGGTATGTACAAGGTGTACTAGGCTAGCTGTCTTGCGTCTATATCACATTATCGAAAGTTTACTTAATCAAATCAATAAAGGTCGAACTTTATTGATCGATTAAGTAAAACATCGAATAACGTAAAAAAAAAAAAAACTAAATGGCGTAGGCAGGGGGGCAAGACCCCCTGCACCCCCACACACCCCCCTACTGAAATATACCAACTCTGAGACCGCACTACATTGAGGTAAACGGAAATCTCCCCTTACAGAGATTTTCGTTTACTTGCATGATGTTGTTCACTTTTGATATTGTCGTGCCAACAATATCAGACTCATTATTGTCAGCTTATGACAACGTGAAGTAGACCCAGCTGCCTTTGCAGGCCATTTTAAGCTTATCCAGTTTCCCCTTTTTTTCATCTTTATTCAGTTATCACTTGTAACGTAGGCAAACTTGCATTTATATAAAAGAAATCAAACCATATTAACATGGTCACATTACAAATATTATACGTTACATATATTGTTACATATTATATAATCAAAGCAACATTATATAATTTGTTCAGCTTCTGCCGTCTCTTAAAATGCATTCTTCCTCCAAAACATTTTTCTGCATGGATTGTTCCCACAGTTAGCCAGTTTACCTTTTTGTGCTCAAGGTAACCTATCCCATTTGGCTATAGATTGGCTTTACCCATACATTGGTCAATAATTATAGGGTCTATATTAAAAGCATGAATCTTCACAAACGCAAATCCAAGTGCATCAACACATAAATGTCAAAGTACTACAAGAGCGAAAGACATAAACAGCGAAAATCAGAACGCCGAATGTATTTCCTTGGCCAGCAGGGTGATCTTGGGAAAGAGGAAATATATCCTTTTCCCCACTGTAGTGAGATCTCGGAGTTGGTATATTTAAGTAGGGGAGGTGTGGGGGATGCAGGGGGGCTTGCCCCCCTGCAAAAGTGTGTTTATTGAAGTCTGTTTACTTAGGTTTTCCTTACTTGTATGGCGCTGTTATTTTCTGAAATATGTTTGGCGTTCTGATTTTCGCTGTTTACGTCTTTCACTGTTGTAGTACTTTGACGTTTATGTGTCGATGTACTTGGATTCGCGTTTGTGAACGTTCGTACTTTTAATATAGACCCGTAATTATATACATTACCCCTAATGGGAATAACTGGGATCATACCACAGATAATTTGAAGGGATACATCCAAGATATAATACTAATAATAGTACTGGATGGGGTTCTGAATAATATTCTTTATCTAGATTTCTATATGCCAGCCCAATAAATCTGTTTTGGTCAATGTTGTGGCAAACTGTATTTGACAGACTTAACAGTATACTACTGGCATTAAGTCGCAGCCTGATTTTATGCTGCATTGTGTCCAGGTCTAACTCTTTGCTGTTCACCACATAGCAGACAAATCCTGTTTAGATTTTTGTGCAACTGGGATGAAGTGGTGGCTTCAAAATCTTTAGCTAGTGGGAGTAAGCAAGAGATAGTTTCCTATAACTGTGTCACACCTGTCTTTGGAAGACAACTGCAAAACTTGATACAAGTAATGATGTATTATAGCAGAACAGCTATGTATTGACAGCAGAATTTTAGGAAATTGGGGAGCAAGCTATTCACCCCACTCATGCACGGGACAGCATTTTTGTTAGTTGTTTTAAGTGTTGCATGTATAAAGTTTCTTTAAAGTAGAAAGTGGGGGTAGAACGAATATGACTGTTTTGCTTACCTACTTCAACTTGACTGGCCTTCATCTACAAATATAGTTGAAAGTGGCAAAGTCTCAGTGTTCCCAGTGAAGCTGGTTGTTACCTGGGGTTGCTCTGTTATTCTGACAAATCTGCTAATGTCTAAATTAAAAGTAGTTTATTTTTCAAGAATTTTGTTAAAAAGAAGACTGAAGATGTTGACAGATTGATGATGGAAGTGGAACGTGCAGCAGAAAATGAGCAGTTTGGTAGTACCAAGAGTCAGTGAGTCGGGGCAGGGCAGCTGTGTTTCTTTGTGATCATCAAGAAGAGATCAGAGGGATTAAATGTTTCAGAGGTGATGAGCCATGGAACTTAGCAGGCTTTCTTACTACACACAAAATCTTTTGGAAGTGGTTGTAGTCAAGAGTGCAGAATTTATACATTATTAGCAAATACCACTGGGACCCTCTAAATGCCAAATTTTTTAGCTATGGAAAAAGGTAGCAAAGATGGCAAAACAGCTGATTGGAATGAAGAATAAGGTAAGGATGTAAAGTCTGCTATTTTGTGGGTTTCTGCAAAACAAAAAAGGGTCAGATTCGATGCACTATTTGAAAATAAGGATGATGAATAAACAGGTTTTACAAAAGTTTGCTGGGATTGTAGTAGTGAAATGGCTGCCAGTGCCGGTGTCCGATATCAAGTTTGGTAAGCCTAGACCCATATTAATGGAGTTTTGAGATGCTTCTGGAAAAAGCAAATTCTGTGGCAGTTGCGGTAACCAGGTAGAAGGTTATCAGTGTTTCGAAGACTGGTGTATGTCAAGCATAATTATTATAAAGTGACTGTGAAAGATGTTTGCAAAGAAGTGTAGGTTATGTAATAGGTGATCTACTGAATTTTCAATATCATTAGAAGTTATTAGTATGTCATTAGCATCTTGGAGGATAATTTGTCTGACACTTTATATCCTTTAATGCTGTCATCATTTCTAACATAAGGCTGAATAACCAGGGCAAAGAGTAATGGGGAGAGGGGGCCACCCCTGTTTAGTACCTGTTAATATTTCAAATGGGCTAGATGGATAAGATCTAATCTTTACATTTCATATAGTTTTTTAATGTTTGTGGAGAAATTGTATTTTTGCAGAGCTTTAAACAGATATGGCCAATTTAGGGAGTCGAAAACTTTATCTGTATCATGGCTTAAAATAGAAAGCTGTTTTTTTTTCTTGTTTTGCTAAGTCTGTTAAGGAAAGTAATCTAATTACATTGTCTTGTACCTTTCTGTTTTTGATAAACCCAGTTTGGTCATCATGAATTAATATTGAAAGAATATTATTTAATCTGTCTGCTAAGATAGACACGAATATCTTGTAATCCATGTTAAGCAAAGAAATTGGCCCATATGATGTGCAAAGGTTGGGCTCTTTATTTGGTTTTAAGATGGGAAGGGTGTTTGCTGTAGTTTTAACTTTTTGGAATGCACTGAGTAAGAGTTTCAAGATTTTATCAGATAAGTGTTTGTAAAATTCCAGAATTAGATCATCCAGCCCTGGTGCCTTTTTTGTCTTAAGATTTTTTTATTTGTTCCTTTAATTCTTTAAAGTAAAAGGGTTTATATATGTTATTAATATTATGTTTGGATATCTTCTTTTGAATATTATTAGCAATAAAGTTGTCTATATTTTTATCACTTGTAGATGAGTTATTAATATTCTTGTAATTGTTTTGAAAACATAAGATATTTTTTAGATCTGTAACTTTGATAGTCTGATTATGACTACTGTATATTATTTCCTTTATATGACTTTTTCATTTAAATGTTTAGATCTAATTGCAATCCTGTGCATACTCTTGAGATTAATTGAGTAGGATTGTAGATTTTTTCAAGATTTATTGATATTTTATGCTGCATGATATGCTGATATTCCTTGTTCAGTTTACATATGTCAGCTATTGTAGATTTGTCATTTGCTGTGAGTTTGTGTTAGCTCATCAATTTCTTTTTGTATGTCTACCATTTTTTTATCCCACTCTTTTCTTTTATTTATATATCAACTTTTGACTTTGCCATGTAAGAATACCTTTGAAGTGTCCCATAGGATAATATCTGAAGCCTCTCCATTATTATTGATGTCTAGGTAAAGCTTTAGTCCATCTAGAAATCATTCTTTAAATCCTTGTACTAGATAAGCAGGTAGTCTTTGGCAGAAGTTTAAGGGGTCAGTGTTAAGTGTTACGTTGAAGGTGATAGCATTGTGGTCAGGCGTATGGCATGATGTCAGTACTACATTGTCAATTTTATCCAGTAAAGAACTGATTACAAAGACTTTGTCTATGTTGGTCTGCATGCCAGAACTGTTAGAGTAGTGAGAATATTACAGAGAGGATAATATTTTTATGCCATCAGTGTCAATTAGGTTTCTATCTTTTATGTAGTTGTTCAAGTACTTGGCAATAGGAACCATTTTGAAGGGCTTAGAGCTGGAGGACAAGATAGGATTAAAATCACCTGCTAATAGTAACTCACCTTTAGACTTTAATATTACGGTGTCTAAATGTTTTTTCACAGTTTTAGTCCCAATTCCCGGTATCCAGTAGGTGTTTGCAAAAGTGCACATCTTTTTAACTAGTTTTAGTTTGACTAATGCAAGCATACCATCATTGCTTGAGTATGAGTCAACTATTTCTGGGATTCTCATTGATTTTCAGTGTAAAATTAGGACACCTCCTCTCTTGTGGTTGTAGTTTGAACTTACCAGAATCTTATAATCCTTAAAGCTTAATTTGTTTAGATCTTCTGTTATTAAGTGAGATGTCTGAATGAATGCACAATCTGCTTTATGTAGCATTAAATATTTGTTGACACTCCTTTTCATGATGTTGTTCAACCCATTGATATTAATAGATATAATGTTAAATATTTTCATTTGATGGAGACTGCTATTATAAGTAAAATTGAAAAGTGCTTTCCTTGATTCATTATGACAAATACATTTTTTTAAAAACTGTTATGGACAATTTAAAAACTCTATATTTGAAAACAATAAACTGTATATTTCAACAACCTTCTGCATGGATAAACTAAATCCAGGCTTACTGTATCTCTCATAGAAGCCACAAACAAACCCTCTCATGACATCTAGTGGGAATTCCCAGCTACTGCAGGTTAATAGCAAGCAGAAGGGAAACTGCATGTACATTAAAAACATACAAAAGGAAAATTTTTATTTAATATACTATGTATGCATGAACTAAGAACATGAAGCTGTATACAATTTCTTAAAATTGTTTTTTTTTACCTAAACAGACTAAGATAAATTGATTAATCCTAATAGTTATTTGTTACTATGAGTAAATACAGGACTGTAATGTCATTAAAGCAGACAGGAAAAAAGATGCATTTAAAACTGTCACTGTCAGAAACATTTGTAATTCTTATTTAAATATAAATGTAAGTCAGATTAAATAAATCACTTTTTATAGTAAAACATATGCTTATCAGGCTTTTTAGATAAAAATAATTGCTAAATAAATGAAAACGCAGTTCAAATGATCATTCTTGAATCAGATTGGTTGTTAGAGATCATTGAAGAGAAACAGGTTCAAATGTCATGCCTACTTCCTGAAAGGCAGCACATATTATTTCTTAAGAGTCTGGGAGCTAACTGAAGGCTTTAGAAGCTTGAGCTTGTCACAAAAGTTGTCAAAATTCCATCAAAAAAGTAAGTAGGCGGGAATTTTCTAGTGAAGTGAAGCTTTTAAGCATTACTTGTAAAATGATGAATATTGAAAATAAAGTCTCCAAATTACCAACCATACTCAGCTTTAAGATGTATTAGTTAAACAGAGCACATTACAAAAGTTCAGTTAAGTAGTAAATGTATATATAATAATAAAATGCCACATCTTTCTTTTAAATACTTAAAAGTAACACAATAAGCATTTCTCTAAATACTATGACACTAGGACTAAAACAGAAAGGTAAGGCACATACATGAAGAAATAAGTATAGGATATTAAAGAAATATAGATACATACATGAAATGAGTGAGTGATTTTATACCATTTCATTAGTGCTGTCATGTATGTAAAGAGATAAAAGTATAAAATAGTGGTTTGGATAAGATTTTGATTTACTTGAATTTTGAGTACTATATATTATTTATAAAATTAGCATCATTGTGGAAATGATAATAGGAGAGAAAAAATTACATTACCTTCTGTTTATGATTCCACAGTATTTAGAAGGGAGAAAACAAAACTTGTATGAAATGTGAGGTTATATATAATCATTTCTCTATGAGTTTCTTTTTTTCTTTAATAGTACACTCAGTTTTTGAAGCTTGTCCTTTTAAGTTCATTGAAGAATCCATGGGTTCAGGTTGACTTAAAAGGTTCTTTTTCTGAACAAATGCGGATGCTTCTTCAAGTGAGTCAAAAGTTTTCTTTCCTTCTGGCAGGGATAGTCTTATTCTTGTTGGGAATATGAGTTGTGCTTTGATTCCTTCCTTTTTTTAATGATTTTATTAGAGGGGCACATGCTCTTCTTTTGGACATTACAAGGGGTGAAAAGTTATCGTCAAACTTGATAGTTTGGTCACCAATTTTTAATGAAGCAACGGACCATGCAGTTTTCAAAACCAGGTTTTTTGTCTAGAGTGGCGATAAATCTTGCAATAATAGATTTTGGATGGCTGTTTTTACTGGACACAGAAGTTGTAGTTAGAGACCTGTGTGCCCTTTCTATCCCGAAGGATAGTGCTTCAGGTAGGTTTAGGATTTTAGGAATCCAAGAAGTCAGGAAATTAATCATATTGTCCCCCTCCATCTGCTCCAGGATGCCATAGATTCTTATATTGTTTCTCCTGGTTCTATTCTCAGTATTGTCTATCTTTTTGATGAGTCTCATGTTTTCTTGAAGAAGAAAGTCTGTGCTTTTTTCTCTTTCTGTTAACCTGTAGCCTATATCTATTACAGAATCTTCCAAAGCACTATCTGGGCATTTTGCTGTATAAGGACTTCATTTAATTTGTTTGGTGGTATCTTCTTTTATGTTGTTTACTTGTAAGATTAATTTGTCTAATTTGCCCATCAAGTTTTGAACTGTAGTAAGGATTGCATGTATTTCTTTCTTCATTGGAGTTTCTTGCTGAGAAAACTTGGAGCTGCTCATCTTCCTTTGTGAGTGTGGTTTCATTATCCCTTCTGTTTGAAAGTTTGACAGGAAAATATGAACATTTTAGCTTAACAATTACACCAACTTGTAGCTTATGAGTTCCAGAATTTGATTTTAGTAGTTTCAGGTCTTTGTTGGTGAAATTGAATAAAAAGTCCTGTCAGGAAAAAATGAAGACTGCAGATCACAAGAACTCTGCTGCTTTCAGCTTGCCATCCAAGCCACTCCTCTGAGTATGGTGAAATACTAACTGAATTGTAATATGACTAACAATATTATAGAACATTGTGAATTATTAACCATGTGGAAATATTACTACATTTATATTATAATGTGAAGTATTAACCTCATGATTAATTCTCTGAAATCCGCTACGTTTTAGAAGCAGAGTTTAAATAGTTGCAGCGTTTTTATATTAGCTAACCAAGATTTACAGATATTGGGTATTGGGGTGAGTGGGTAGTAGTTATAGGCAGCACAGGCTTGAAGATGCTGCCAGTCAGCCATCGGTTCTTCTAAAGGAAGAGGTAACTGATGTGGCAAGCACTTAATGGAATTGTCGAACAGAGACAGGTAGCTGGGGTCTGCTGGGGTGCAAGTTTGGAGATGTAAGGTCTTGTAATAGTAACAAACCAAGGGTGATGGGCAGAGGGAAAACATAGAGTGATTCTGCAGAAATTAAATGATGGTAAAATATGGAAGACATTAGGACCAGCTGGGTGGGTAAAGAAGTTGAGGTCTGCACAGAAAGTAAGAACTCCAGGCTGAAATGTATGCAGAAGATGTAATGATTTTAGAGAAAGGTCATCAATGACAGGGACATTTATTCATATTGAAAATAAATTAGCATCACTTTGGTATAAAGAACCTGAATTTGAGCTAAACTTGTAAGTGTAAAATAGTTTTAAGTATGTATATAGGATCTAAATATTACAACACCAGTATCTATGGATTCACACGTGATACAATTCTTAGTTCCTAAAGAGAGCAAAGTATGAGAAGAGTATTGGGGATTTAAAGATTGAGTACAAATTGTTGTTTTTCTTTCAATTTTTCCCGGTTAGGGGTCGCCACACCGGAACTCCGATCCGCTAATGATTGGCAGCAGATTTTTACGGTGCCGAGGTGCCAGCTCGACGCCTGACCTTCAACGAAGGCATGCCCATGTACGCATGTCTTTTGAATGCTACTCAACCACAGGGAGGACATGCAGACTCCACACAGAAGGCGTGCCAGCTGAGAATTGAACGGGAAAACCTCTTACTGTGAGGCGACAACACTACTGCTGCACCACCACGGCTTACACGATTACTCAAAAACCAGAAGCGTGTGATAATTACTTCAGAGAATTGCAAATATTTAAAAGTTGTAGGGTTCAAAGTGTCTAGAGGCTGTGCTACCTATGAAGGCCGTAAATGCCAACTGCATCAGTACTATAGAATATGTGGTAGAAATGCAGCTTGTGAAGATAGATGAAAGCTGCCAGCCTAGCCATATAGAATTTTGGAGATAATTCTGTCATCTGTAAATATTAATGTAAACCACAGGCCTGTTGTCTTAAATGGTAAAAATAATGTTACATGTGGAACTGAAAAAAATGTAACAACAGTGTACTCTACTGACCAAGTAAAGCAAGTTGTGACCCTTTGATGTTAAAACTCGGAGCCAGTAAGCCTAGAGTGAGTCATCCTGCCTATTGTTTTAAGGCCAGAGTTAATGGCCAGAATTTGCATGCGTAAATATCCAATATTGCTCAGGTTTCTACCCAGAGGTGAAGAATGTAAATGTAGTTTCTGTTAGCCTGGGAACCCAGGGAAGTGTGAAGAATGATGTAATGTAACTCAGGGAAGTGTGAAGACTGATGTAATGTGAACCAGGAATGTGATTTTAAAAACAGAGAGAATCAGAGAGCATTAAGCATTTTTTCTTGACCATCCAACTCACCAGCACTGTCTTGCTCTATATGTAATTTTATCTTAGACTTGTGTTTTCTCTTAGAAATAACTAGAAACTCGAAAGATTAGACTACGTGTTTTTTTGTGATTTCAGAACTGTACTACTGAATTATTTTAAGTATTTCTCTGTGATCTCTGAACTCTTGACTAGCACTGTGTAGTAAAAAGTATTGTCTTGTGTTTTGACTGTTTGTTATTAAATATTTTTAAACCCTTTCAACTGTGGCTGTTTTTGTAGAGATAATGTAAGCTCTTTAGAGTACTTTCATGCCTTTAGTAAATTGTACAAAGCCACTTCAATAGCTTTTGCCCTGGATTATACTACCAATTGGATAATAATATTGCACAGTAATAATTGGACACCCTTTTAAGGACCTTTGAGTAGCTGATAAATATTAGTGGGTGGTGGCAGCTGGTACTACCATATAGTCTGGGGAAATAGGGGCACAGCTGGAGAACCTGTGCCAGCCTTCCCCAGCAGTGTCTGAGTGGTTGTATAAACTCTTCTCAAAGTGCTTGTGTGTGTGTGTGTGTGTGTGTGTGTGTGTGTGTGTGTGTGTGTGTGTGTGTGTGTGTGTGTGTGTGTGCATGCGTGCGTGCGTGTCAGCTACTTGGGCAGGTACACTAAGCACTGGTTGGATGGAGAGGGTGCTGGAGGTTTTAGCTTGCCCAGTAGGCTGAGATCTGGACCCTATAGCTGTGCCAGTGGGGAGTCTTATTGGGGCCCTGGAGAGCAAGGGAGTAACCATCCCCGGACTGACTGTGATCGCTGTGTGCTCATAAGGGAAATTGCATTTTACAGTGTGTATTTGTTATCCTTTCTTTCTATATGAGACGCCCCTCACTGGTGCTAGTGGTGAGGATTGAGGCTTCTTGATTGCTTTAGTTTAAGGGTGTGCACACTTATGCAACCAGCATATTGTACGTTTTTTTATTTTTTGTATTTTTTTCCCCTAACAGATTTGTTTGTTTTTCAATTGAATTGTACAGGTTATAGGTCACATTAAAGGTGGGAAAAGTTTTGAAATTATTTATTGTGGTCTCATTTTTTATATCACAAAAACCTAGCATTTTAACAGGGATGTGTATACTTTTTTATATCCACTGTATATGATGGACTTAAAAAATAATACAGTTTCTCCTTGCCTCATTTAGCAGAGTATGTGAAGTGTGTGGTTCAGTTAGATGAGCTTTTAAGTTCTTTTGAAGCTGAACGTTCGCCAGGAAACAAATTAAACTCGCCTGTGATCCTGGTATTTCCACTAAGGTCTAAGGTTGGCATATTACTATGGCCACTTGGGAGGGCTCATTTCTAGCAATGATGTGATTCTAAAGCTTCTTTATCCTTTTCAAGCTAGTTGTTTCAAAAAGCATATCTCTACAGTTGAAAGGTAAAAGATGCAGCTGTTCATTTTAGTTATGGAAAAGTGGAAGACATAAAAAGTGGAAGCAAAAATAATATGGTGTTCCATGAAGATATTAAAGTGGTAAGTCTGGTGAATTTAGTACACACAGCACTTTCAGAATTGTTACAAGACCAAAAAGGACTGATTTAAAAATATATTGACATTAAGAGATTTTTCTGCATATTAAATTAAAGCTGAAGTTCAGAAGATTGATTCTGAACAATTTATCCTTAGAAATGTGTGTTTTGTGAGGATTTAAACCATTATATTTCACTATACAGTGGAACTACTTGCTGTTCAGAATGAAGGACAATATCCTTTCATCCAGAGTAAACCTTTATGTGAATTGTGACCATTTCAGCTGTGCAGCTTTAGGACAGCTTGCTCTGTCTGAAGTAATACAGCTGTTTCCTGTTAATAGTTGGAGATATGTAATATTCCTTAGCATAAATTAATTGTTAATCGACTCTTCAATTCTGAAAGTGTTAAGACTGATAACAGTAACTGCATCATTGCACTAATAAAGATTACATAGTGATGGTGAGTGTTATTGCTTGTCATGAATAGATGTCCTTCTATTCTCATGTTGCAGTATTCATAACAGTAGGGAGTTGCTGCCTGCAGCGCCACCATCCGGCCAGTATACCAAAGTCTTTTTTCACAGGAGGGTATGTGTGACGTCCCTTACCAGGGCAATAAACCGACGTTGGGTATAAAAGTGACGTCTGCACGTACCCTCATCAGACTTTTTCTGCCGCAGTGAATGTCGGACTCCTGTTTGTCAGTTCCACAAGCAGATCTCATTTTTTTCAGATGACCAAATACGATTCAGTTCAAGACCAGATGACCGCTTCTTTGACTGATACAGAGCTACCTTGTAATTGATTTGTTTGTTTACTGGGATAGTCCATCTGGGCTATGGAAAAGCTCCTTTTCAGTGAAGGCATAAAGAGAAAATTTTAAAAATGAATTACTGACAATCTTAACAAATGGTGAGAAGCAAGGTCTTATCATAGATACAGTATTCAGTTGTCCTTTGCTGAAAACCCTGCAGTTCTGTAGTGCAAATATTTTGTACATTACCTAAGATTCATGAAAACTTAGAAAATCTAGCAAAGAGTCCAACTCTTCTCTAAGGAAGTATGGTCTCAGAAATTAATTAATTTATTAAAGCCTAGTGATGCATCCCAGTGTTTCTCTAGATATTCTATCCTATTGCTACCTGTGGGTATCTACTAGTGCTTATTCATATTTTCATTAATAATGCAAAAGTATACTACATACAAGTTCCTGAAAGATTTTGCCTTAAAAGGTTACATGCTGGACAATACAACAGCACTAATATTTGGCCTCTGTCTAATGCAAGTAAATAGGTACTAATTATTGTTCGTATAGTATTTATTTATATTGTCATAAATTTTGTATTTCTCTAAATAGCTCAACAACCAATTGGCACAGACAAAAGTGCCTGGCATCATATGAAAGCTATTAAGTGGCTGAACAAAATGCTGCTTGACAATATGAGTGTAACTTGAGTGATTACTGAATTTGTTTACAAAATATTACAAACTACTTTTATAAAACTAGTTTGTGCTGAACAATTTACCATTTACAGTTGTGCAGTAGTCTCTGTGGTTCCAAAGACATGAACATTAGTTTGTGTGAGGACATAATTTAATTTTATCAAAAACAATTAGACTCTGCTCATTGGACGTTACAGTACAAACTTCAGGACTCCATAAGAGAGAACAAAGTGGTATTTTGCAGTTCACAGATGTGTAAGCCACAACAAGGTAAGACTTCGTTATCAGTTAATTTGCATGTGTCTGAATTGCAGTTACTACCGTAACATGCAGATCATTGCTGATCTGCACATTGAGGTTTGTAAACTGCTACTTGTGTAGGCATTAGCATCCTCCTTCAAGTCATTCTCACACAGACACTAGTACATAAACACAAACATACACACACCACAGTCCCTGCACCTGTTGCTCTGACTTGTCTGCCCTCCCATGGTTCCCCCCAACCCCAATTACCGTAATAGTTTAAGCAGCATCACTGCACACTTGTATTTGCCCTGGAAACTAGTGTGCCCCCTCACCCCTGATCACCATATGAAAGTCAGTGCCATCATGGCACTTAGAGAAATTCTTGGTGTCCAGTGCCCCCCCCCCACCTGCTTATACACTTATTGATGATGGTGCCATTATAGCACTTCAGTGCTATATCCCTGGTGTCTAGTGTTTACCACCACCTGTCCTCCATCCCCATACTGTAGTCAGTGTGAATATGACATGTCAATGTTGAGATTTCCCTGGTATCTAGTAGCCCCCTTCCTACCTGCAATACCTGTACCATGGTTGTGGGAAGTAGCTGAATATCACCTTTTGGCAGTGTTCAATACCATGATGTGGTGGGGCCGGCCACGCTGATTTACTCAGCTGAGCGGTTTGGAGATGGTTCTGGGGAAGTCAGCACATGGCTAATTAGCTTATGCCACTTCCCCTGGACTGCCACATTAGCATTCAGCACAGCCACAGAGCCAAACCTGAACTGTTACATGTTTTCATGCTAAAGCACCATGTAACAACATGTTAGGGCAGTTGCTGAATGCCAAAAGTTGACCGTGGTTTGTACACATTATGGTAACTTTTTCAAATCCCCCCCAGTGAGCAGACATATTAGGAGGTTGTTTGGTTTCTTTTTTACAACCTCTTCTAAAAGCTAGGCGTAGTTATGCTTAAGACACCAAGAATTTAAATTTATTGTTTGTCCCTCCAGCATATAATTACATTTCTGGATATTTATTCATTGCAAGTATCAAGCCTTCACTTAGAAGTTGGTTAAAAACAACTAGTAATCTAAAAAAATGCAGCCAAAATGTCTACTAAGTAAGACAAACAAATGAAGATTACTGAGCACGTCTCGTAAAGAGGGTTAGGACTTCATCAGCATAGATAGATAAAATTACTGCTTGTGACATCTGTTGCTTCACTAAACAAACAAACAAAAAATCCAATCTTTGACATAGAGGCATCTGTTTTTTTTTTTCGTCTTAGATTCTAAATGCAGAACATCCTGACTGCTTTCATTATATAGAGCTGCAAATCTTGCATTACTAGAAAAGTTTCAGTTTACATCAGTAAACTTCTTGTCATTGTATTCGTGATGTAAAACTTAAGTATTTAACATTTTTAATAAACACATCTCATGGTATACATGTACTTCAGAGAGTTAATTGATTTTAAGAATTTGTTGGGTGTTTGTTAGCTCTTAATAGGTTATAAGATGGAGGCTTTTTTAATCTCGAAAGCTACTCAGACAAGATTCCGTATTTGCTGCTTTTCTCAGTAAAATGTTTAGTATATCTGCCTGAGCATATTTGTTTTCTTTTAGGGTTTGTTTCAGTATTTGTTAAAGTTATTGGGGTATTTAAAAAATATAAGTTATTTTTCTGTAGGTAATGTAATCTGCACTGAGTTTAGGATTAGTATCTGGTGTTACAAGAATTTTAAGAGCTCTTGGAAGACAAAAAGAAGCTGGATTAATATATCCTGCAGTAGATAGCACAGACTAATGGGATAAGTGTTGCTGGCAGAAAACTGAGTAACAAATGGTGTGAATACATGGAAGCAGGCATATAGTGGTGTTCTGTCTTCACACAATGAAGGCATGGCTTAATGATAAGGAAATATAAGTCTGAAAGAAAATACTGTGAGTACTCTTGTCAAAATATAAAAATTGCAGAAAAAGGAACTCAGCATATACTTATAGTTCAAAATTAACAAGGTACTTTCATTTAAAAAATACTGCTAAATATTTAAGAGTTGAAAACATATAACTGAGTATGACACTGATAAGATCAGATTATTAAAGAATGTTTACTATATTGTCTGTGAGTCTATATCACTTCCATGAAAATACAAGTAATTTAACATCTATTCATCTACCCCAATACAGCGAACAGCTGTTCAGCGATCATTCACATCAGCGAGCATGTTTCTCAGGGTAAAGAGTTAGCTGTCCAACACCTGGAAATTGCTCTTTTCTCCACTGTTGTGCAATCTCGGAGTTGGAATATTTAAGTGGGGGGGGTATAGGGCATAGCCCCCCACTTTGGCGAGTCTGTATACTGTGGTGTGTGTGTGTTTCTCGGCATGTTACACAGCTAACTCTTTACCCTGGGAAAAGTTTCACTGTTGTGTAGGTGCAATGAAAGGACTGTTTGCTCTATTGAGGTTGATGGATAAGCGTTCTAGTAACTGTGTTTTTGGGGAAGTGATATAGACCCATTGTCAGGTTGTTTGGACTACTTGTCATGGGGAAAAGATTCAGCATGAAAATCTTTTGAAAGTCATGCAAAAAAAGAAAAACGATTTGTTTGATTTTAGTCGAGATTTTGATGCCTAAGTTGACATGCATTATACCAAAGTTTGGAGACTTATGACGATAGTATTTTTAAATATAAGAAGCTAAATTAGAGATGCCAATGACTGTTAAGTTTAACAACTTATATAACTAACAAGTAAAAGTACTGAAAAGCAGTATAGTAAAAGTTGTGGAGGTATACCTCTCAACTGTACAGATTTTCGCCTCATATTTTGTGCGTTTTACATAAAATTGTGGTTTCTGTCAAGTTAGTGGCAAATCATCAAAAGATGAAGTTAGAAAATAATGACATTTGAGTTTCAGACTTCATACCCTTCAGAAAATTCATGCTAATGCAAGACCTGTTGTTATGTCAACTTTCTAAGTTTGTCAAAGCAGTGTTTAAAACTTGTCCCTGTTTTGGGGCCTTTGTCCTCCTTTTTATTTATGGCTTTGTCCAGTTTTCTTGTTCTAAGAGGTTGAGAGGTATGTGTGGTGTTGGTCCGGAATCATTTAGCTTATAGTCAGATGTATTTGAGGGAAGTAGTTAATCTTTCCAGGGAGACTTCCCCCTACTTCCTACATCAAATATTATGAGAGCAATTACTGCTACAAAAATACCAACATCACATGGAGTGAGATGATAGAAATGTTCACTGATCCAAGAATAAGAAAATGACATAAATACTATCAGTTTAAGTGGTGCAAACATAAGTAATGAACAAAGATTCATTTTAAAATATGCCCCCAAATTTGTTATAGTACCAATTCCCTCTAAATATGTATGTTGACATTTACACTTTGCTGAAAAAGTTAATCAGTGGTTTTAAAGATTTTTGAGGTTAAATTTGGGTAGAATAGAAACATTACACAGTGAAAAACATAGCAAAACTAAAAAGTAAAAAAAATTATGAGAACAGAACATTAAATACTGTGAGCAATTCTATTCCAGTTTTTTTTTTCTTGAATAACATCATAGATACAGATTTTGTTGAGTGTATAGAGTGTGTGAATGAATATTATACAATTCCTCCCCTAAAACGTGCACGCTGATTGGCCAGCCCAACCAGCGTGCCCATTGTAAATCCCTCAATATACTAACAGAAAAAGGTCCGGTCGCCCGGACTTTTTCCGTTAGTATAAAACACTGTCTCGCTATGTTAAAAGAGTTTAACATAGCAACACAGGTTTAAAAAAGCAACGGAGATCTCCGTTGCTTTTTTTAAAGCTGTCTCGCTATGTTAAACTCCTTTAACATAGCGACACAGTGTGTAAAAAGCAACTGTGATCTTGCGATCTCCGTTGCTTTAAAGTTGTCTCGCTATATTAAATGGGTTTAACATAGCGAGACAGCTTTAAAATAAGCAACGGAGATATCCGTTGCTTATTTTAAACTGTCTCGCTATGTTAAACCCATTTAACATAGCGAGACAGTCTTTAAAAAACGGAGATCGCAAGATCTCCGTTACTACTATGTTAAATGGGTTTAACATAGCGAGACAGCTACAATAAGCAACGGAGATCTCCGTTGCTTATTTTAAAGCTGTCTCGCTATGTTAAACCCATTTAACATAGCGAATAAAAAGCAACGGAGATCTTGCGTTCTCCATTGCTTTTGCCCAAAACTCTGATGTACTGCGTAGGCATGCGCAGTACATCAGAACTGCCGCAGAATACCAGACAGCTGCGGAAGGGCAGTAAAGAGGCATTATACAATGCCATTATTTAAGAAAAGTAATTATTTCTTTTCTTAAATAATGTCATTAATATAACAATAACCACTTCTGGGTGTGGGTAATGCTGGATTTACCCACGGTTGGCTTTGTTTGGTCCCTCGGGACCAAACCACGCCAACCGTGGGTAAATCCAGCATTACCCACACCCAGGCGTGGGTTATTGCTATAATAGCTATGTATCTTACATTAAAATAATGTACATGCAGAATGTTAATCTGATCCTGTTGTATCAGTCAAGTGAATGTTTATGTGCTTTTGAATGTCTTAAAATGCTACTGGACACTCTATCATGTTCCTCAATATCTGTTTCCAGGTCAGCAAAACCTAGCTGTTGTAGAGCCAATATCAGTGGTATGGAGGTAAAAGTAGCACAGGTTTCCGTGATCTCATGAGTGAAAGTATTCAATGTTACAGATGTACACTAACTCTCAAACAGAGCCCCGTTCCCTATCTCTGCAGTGTATGTGCCACAGTTTGGGAATGCACTGTGTAATGCTCCTGCAAACACTAATAGATTTGCAGCTAGTTAATAACTTGGATTGTGATGTGCATGGCAAGCAGCAGAAGCTGGTGACATATGATACATATGTGCATTATGTCTACAACTGCTGTGCTGTACACAAACTGTAGAGCCATGTAGTACATGCTGCATGAGTGACAATGAAGAGGAACTGAAACATTCAAAATACAGCCACTTGACACAGTGGCACAAAATTGGCTATGGCATCCTGTATTTCTGACAGCTGTTTGGGAACAATGTACCATTTGTCATTCTGTGTAACAAGGGTGCCATGCTTTGCAGTGTGTATGGAGGGTCCCACTGTGTAGAAAGGACATTAACATACCATATATTATGTATCTAAGCTTGGGCGTTAGTACTTATAAAGGCATAGTAAGCTCAGGTAAGCACTGTTTGGGATTTGGGGTATGTTTGTAATGCTATTGCCTTCAATACCTGTGCTGTCTTATCATAGTGGTCAAGGTGTAAATCAGTGTGGCACTGACACTGCCCATGTTAAATATGGGCATCATTAACCTGTAGCTGATGCTTAGGAATGTGTTCAGGTATTCTGTAGCCGTTTAAAAAATTACTATTACTAGCATGCCAGAAGGAATACACAAATTAAATGGATCTGAACAGTTCGAATGTGAAAATAATTGTTTCAAGGACTGTCAAAAAAAAGGTGGCACTTGGGTGGTTTTCCCTTAATGTAGTTACCTGTAAATGTGCAGTGAGCTTATTAAAATGGTTTGTATGTGAAAAAATAAAATCAGATGCTGAATTAGTCATTAAGAATAATATTACATGAGTAGAAAATAGATTTTTAACAGTTGAGACCAACAATGTCATCAGTCCAGACACTAATTCTCCAAGCTTTTGTCATTTACTCAAAAGTAAATCAGCATCTTACTGATTCACCTGTGTGACTGATTATTTCACAAAATGATGGATTAGTGGAAAGCTTATATATAGCTTTGATAAAAGTATTAAAGCATAATTTAGTAAAGTTTTCTAATTTAGTAATTGGCATGAAAGAGCTATTTAAAATCCTATAGAATATTAGCAGCGATAAGATATTTTTATGGGTCTCTACAAATGTCAGACCACCTGTATTCCACCGTACCATGTACTGCAAAAACAAGTTAACGGTAATGAAAAATTAAATGGATGTTCTCAATGAGTTTCACTTTAAATATTGTATAGCCTTTATAGCATTATCCACTAATAAATTATTTCAAACTTTATGGAGAAACGTATATGCTAAATCAAGGTACTCTAATACAGCAGTGTATGCCCCATCACTAATAGCTTTGTTTCTTTTTTTTAAGTTTGAAATTGGTTATAACAGTGATTTTACATAGTACATTATATTTATGTTATACAGATAGTCAATTCAAATGGAATTGATAGTAAAATTAAAATGTTTAAGCACATATAGGTTAACAGGTGCTTATATGTGAACTGAGCAGAACATGTTATGATGAATTGCACTAAAAAGCTGTGGCATAACTTTTACATACCAACAGTTGCCTTGAAGTAAACATGGTAAAAATAGTTCCAAAGAATGAATTTATTACTCTGCATAAATTGTGCATGGATACTGTATTGTGTAGAAGGTTTAAAGGGGCAAATAAGGATGTAATGAAATATGGTATGTTGAAAGTGAATTACAACACTTAACTGTATGATTGTTTTTATTACCTGCTATGATGAAAGTGAATTACAGCACTAACTGTATGACTTTTTTATTGTACAATAAAATCATGTATAATAAGGAGGTTTAAAGAGTGAGAAAATGAATGAAATTGAAATCTGAAAAGTACAAGCAAAAAGAACCAAGCACCCAGGATCATGTGGACTTCAAAAGAAATGTTCCTTAAATCTAAAAAAAATATATAAAAAAGGCAGAATTCAGCAAACCATATTTATTTTAAAGTCCACCTGATCCTCTGTGTTTTAGTTTTTTTGTTGTATTTTGTTGGATATAAGGAGCTGAAAGCATTTGTTCCGCTTTAAGTGAAATATGGAATGTAATAGAAACACAAAAATCATATTGGTGATTAAATGTGCATACAAAACTGAGCTTCATATTGCTTATTTTGTATAATCAGAAGGAAAAAAAATATATATATATATATATATATATATATATATATATATATATATAATTTCATATAGCTTATTTTGTATAATTAGAATATATATATATATATATATATATATATATATATATCTGTGTGTGTGTGTGTGTATATATATAGGTTAGTACTAGGCTAACTGCCCTTGCGAGCCATTTTAAGCCTAGCCAATTATCGCTTGTGAGACTCAAACCCTGCACCTCATGTTTGTAAGGCAAACACCTTAACCATTTTATATATACATATATATATATATATATATATATATATATATATATATATATATATATATATATATATGCTTTGGAATAAATGGTAAGAATATGGCCAGTTTCCTTTTACAGAAGAACTAATTGTTTTAATACAATTACACCTAGTTGTCTTTTTGGCTTACTACTTTTCTGAAATGAGAGCACATAGGCAAGTTGATCTATTTCTAATCAAGTTTTCGATCTCTGAAACTAGGTAGTCAGTCTACTTTGGTGGTCATCACAAATACGAATGTTGTGCATTGAATATCCACTTAGTGTTAAGAAGGGGTGACTGTTCAGGCTGGGTGACTGGCTGTTTACTGCATTACTATTTGATCATGCATTAGTGCATTTAAGGAAGGGGGTGTTGTAAGCTTTGTCCTTACAGGGGTGTAGGGAGCTTTCCCCTTTAATAAAATAATTAAAGAAGTTTGTAGAATTTAGTCTGCAAGAGCCTTTTTTAATAATCAACTGAACAAACTTTGCTGTGCAGAAAGGGATGAAACTTTAAGTATGTTAATGTTTAATTGTTATACAATATTTGGTTTGGTTAGGAAATATACATGAATATTTAGAATATGTAAAGAAAATAATTCTGAATATTTGTTTATATTCATGTTTTAATGCTTTGTATTTTAAGTAACCATGTTTATGATGTTCTGAAATGTTGATATTTGTTTTTAGTTTGTGCAGTTACCTGATATTAATCCTTTCAGACTGAGTGGCATTTCTGTTTGTGTAGGTGTTGTGCAAATGAAAGCGTGTATATGAAGGCTGCAACTTTTTTAATGTGAGAGAGAGTTTATCATGAAGGATTTTATAACATGCAGCTGTTTGTACATAAGATATGTAGTATTGTTTAAGTGTGGTAAGGTATGTATTGGAATGAGTGCTCCCACACTAGACACTTGAATACAACATGTGAGAACCATAAAAGAATCATTAGGAAACACAACATAAAATCCTTTAAGTGTTTTGATCTGTAATGATATTCAGAATAATGGTTTTAATTAAGACTCTCTGGTATTAGAAACAGTCATATATGTGGAAATTAGAAATAGTGATAAGTATGGAATTGGGAGGTTTGAATTAAACAACTACAAACATTGAAAGTAGTGTGTTGACTTTTAAGTTTGAAACAGTACTTTTTAAAGATTAAATGGACATTTAACTGGTAATCACTTTGCTTTAAAATGGATTGATTTTTAGGGTAATGATGGAGTTAGCTGTCTGCATATCATTGAATGCTAGTGCATTGATTACTTAAAGTTCAGGATGTTTATCTATAAAAGTTTATAAGATCATTTTTAGAGTACCAGAAGACTGTTGAGCAAGTACAGTGTACATGATTAATTTCAACAAAAATAAAATAAAAAATCCACAGCAGTGTGTTTTTGTTGTGTTAAAGTTTGTTTCACTGTTCACTATTTGGAAAAATGGTGCCTAAGCACAGCACTCACAAAACCAAATTTTCCATTAATGTACAACGACCATTTAATAATTGTATTTAATTAATACCACTGACTCTAACCTTTCTTGCTAAGTACTTGGTGTTAGTTCACTATTCATTTGTGTTGGGATCAGTGCATTAGCTTTAAAGTATGTTTTGTTTCTTTCCTCTTAGCAGTACCTGACTGCTGTTAATTCATTTATTCATAATCTTAAATCTTAATCTTGTATTAAACGAAGAGTTATTCAGAAAGCATTTTGCTTCTGCACTTCATTGAGACTTCCTTATAATAAATTTTACATGCGATATAATCTCAGAATATATGTTAAATGCTTAATAATCTTGAATCTAACCCTTTTATAAAAAGAAAGAAAAGAAAAGAAGAAAAGTAATATGGATGTGAAATCCAGTGCATCCCATTCTCAATGTTGCATTTAAACTCATAAAGTATCACTTATTTCTGTCTAGTTAAATTTCTAAGCAGAATCCTTTTCACTAAATGAGCAAACTGAACAGCCCTGACATTCAGATGTGTCCCATTTGCTTAACAAGACTTTCTGACAAACCATTTGCATTACAATATACCTTTAATTTAAGGGATTAAGAAATAATCTAAGAATAATGTGTTTTGGTATTTACTTATTATTTCCATCCTTTTCAGTAAAGACAGATAAATTCTGTTATAAAATGTATATTCTTTTTTTCTGTTGTTCTGCGTTTTACTTATACACTTTCTGTCTGTGAGTTCAGTAATTCTTTTCTATTGCTTTTGCATGCCTTCAAATAGGAAACGCATAGTTCAGGCATAAAACAACCCCTTGTTATCAGTCACTCTGTGAAAATTATATTTATTTTGGAAAAGAAAAATCTTCACTGATCATACAGACTCGTGCTTAAGTATCACATAGAAGGACTCTTACAGTATCTGTGAGGAGTGCAATTGTGACGTATAGAGTCACGTCTAGAAGCCACTTTTCTAATGTTATTATATAGTCAGCATATCGTGTTCCACTTTCATAGCCACAGCTGGGAAATTCATCTGCATTTTTGAATACTGTGTATGGATGAAACAAAAACCTGTATTCCATATCCTTATATGTTTCAGAGTATGCTCAGAGAGCTTACATTTGAAAAATAAGCCATAGTCAGATCATAGATAGGTAATTTTTTTCAGAAAGTAGTAATGTACATACAATTTTGTTCCACATACTACTTGAATAAATTTACTTACAATTGACCAGCAATAGCCTCCGTAGCCATTCTGTTTATCTGCACATTTGCATGACGAAAATGTATATGTATATATGTGAACGTGTGTGTGTGTTATACACAAACGCATACACACACAAAATTAAATGGAATGAAGCACAAAATGTCATGCAATTTCACTGCAAATCAGTAACAACTACACAAAAAAAGTTTGTTTCCTAATGGTAGCAAATAAAAATATTTACATTTACACTTGTAACAATTCTGACCCTACACTTTCCTAAAACAAAAAGTAATTGTACATGGGGTTTTGCTCCCATACCCCAGAACTTAAATATAATAACTCCATAATCACACAATGAAAGAGAAAGTGAAATATATCAAATTATACTATATTTAACCTTCTCAGTTTTGATTTTGGCATAATTCAGTGTAATTCACCAATGACTGTTTCAATCACCAAACAGCAAAACTTGGTCACAACAAAAGCAACATGCACCCTAAGATGGCTGTGTGGACACACACAATTCCTGTTAACGCAAATACAGTAATCTTATGAAATATCACATTTCTGTGCTTAAAAATGTTTCATCTTTAAGATGTGATATGTACTACAAAAAACAATCCCTTTCCTTTTAAAATGCAGTTATCTTTAAAAAAAAACAGTAAAAGCTTTTTTTATATTATGACCGTTTAAAATGTTGTAGGTAGCAGAATCCATTTATCAGCATAGCTGTTTCTATTTTAAAGAAGTCCAAGGAAGATTGTGTATTCCTACATGATGGGTTGCTGGATTATTCTTAATCTTATGTACTTTGAAGAGGGAATAGAATGAAGACATTTTGCATTTATTGTCTATGGTGGCTTTTGTTTTTTATTTAATGGATCTGATTCCTGTCCTTTTAGCAAGAGAGCTTTTAATTTTCACTGGTATGAATACAGCTGTTAATAGATTATAAGACAACTTAAACTTCCAGTACTTATTTTCATCTTGTATTTATTCCTTTTGTGTTTATATGTATGATCAGTAGTCACTATGACTATATTACTACCCCATATACTTTTTAAAGATTCACAGTTTTCTCTATTTAAATACTCCCTTATTATCTAAACATTGAAATAATGATTCAGCTCTGTTTCCAGGAGGTTAGAAGACACATTAATTGCTGATGAAATGTTGGCAACATAAACTTATTTTGACTGAAAATGTTTTCTTCCTCTTTTTAACACAATACATTTAGCAGGTACATCCTCTTATTACTCCTGATTTAATTATTCTGAATATAATAGTAAATCTCGTAACAGCAGTCATTATTTTGAATCTTCACCTTCATTTTCAAGTTGTTGCATTTCCAGTTGTAATTGTAGAATGATACAAGAGGGATGTAATTTTCTAGCAAACTGTAAGTATGTTCTTGAGCAATTCATCTTGTCTTCCACACATTTCACACATTTACTTCAAAGGAATTTTCCTGAGGACTCTAAATTGTGCTACTGTCATGTGTTACTGTCATATAAAAAAAAACAAAACATGGTAAGCACCTTCATTTTCTGCATTGAGTATCCACTACTAATCAAATAGAAGCTCCAACTCCGTCAAGAGTTACTGTTTCTGCATATTTGAGATCACGTTCAGAATACTTTTTAGGATTGTTTAAGGTGTGCAGTACAGACCGTGGAATTTATTGCCTTTCATGCCTATATATACATGTGTGTGGGAGTGTGCAGTTTTATATATATATATATATATATATATATATATATATGTAAGGCATTTAAAGTTCTAGAAATCTAGTGCAAACATTTTTCTGGAATATCTGTTAAGTACAACAATGCAGGTTTCATGATAATGTATACATATGTTTTAGATGCTAAAAAACTAACAGTGTTACCATATTCTTAGGAAAATATGTATTTGTTGCCTAATATAGCAACACCAATATGAATGAGTAATATGTTGGTCAGAGTAATTAAAGTTAATCCTTACTTATTTATTTACTTTTGCATTTAATTTGTGGCTAGTTTTCCTGGAAAGCCTGAGTTAGAGAGGGATTTAGATGTGTAAATTAATTAATTAAGTAATTGAAACAGTTATGTAGTTAATGAACATCTAGTTTTATGTGTGTCTATATAGATATAGATATAGATATGTATAGGGGTTTTAGGTAACTCACAGAATGACCATTTAACCGAATTCAGAATAACTGAAATATGATACAGTTAAAACTACCCAAGGCAAAGTATTCAAAAACACATTTTGCAGAGAGGGAAGTCCTCCTGCACCCCACCACAACCCCTTTACTTAAATATACTGACTACACTCTTACACAACTGTGTAGATAAACAAAAATAACATACATAGGGAATTACTGCCAATGCACACACTGATACAAAACAGATCAGCAGTGATTATGTAGAAATCACCTCATGCACCAGCCAAAACTTTTTAATATACATCTATATATTTCTTTGTGTATAGTTCAGATTTACATCTAGCTATACAACATTCAGTGAAATGGACTTCCAGCCATTTTATTCAGTGATTTTACATTCAGTGAAATGGCCACTTTGTCTAATGTCAGGTATGCCAGGTAACCGTACATATAAATGTATATATTTATATATATTGTTTATATATATATATATATATATATATATATATATATATATGTGTGTGTGTGTGTGTGTGTCTGTATTCACTAATGAACGTTCAAAATATTGAATGTAAAATTGGCAAAATCTAGTTACCAAACTCCAAACTAATGGCAAAAAAATGTACAAAAATATTTTGCGCAGTGGCCAAGCCCTCCTGCAGTTCTCATGTATGTGTGTAGAGGGGCTGCTACTTAAAAATAACAACTCCAATACTGCGCAACTGTAGGGAAAGGGATGTGTGTGTGTGTGTGTGTGTGTGTGTGTGTGTGTGTGTGTGTGTGTGTGTGTGTGTGTGTGTGTGTGTGCATGTGTATGTGTGTGTATATATATATATATATATATATATATATATATATATATGTATTATGTGTGTGTGTGTGTGTGTGTATATATGTATATATATATATATATATATATATATATATATATATATGTATAAAAAAAAAAATATATATATATATATATATATATATATGTCCTAGGCAGGGTAGTGGATTAGGCCTCCCACCGCAGCAACTCCCCCCACAGTCACTCCTGTGTTCAATCACTTGGCTATTTCCCTCCAGTTACCATAAACACTTTGTAAACTTGTCAGTGTGCATACTGTTTTCTTGTTTATTTCTATAGTTATTAGAGATATGTGGATTTAATTTAAAACTTATTTCAAATTTTGTAGTACAAACACTGATAGCCATTTGCTAAATAAAACAGTACAGTCTTACTATGAAAACAGACTTAGCATAAACAGTAAACTTCTCTGCCCTTGAAACTAACATTCATTGAAAGGGCATCGAAACCCACATTGAAAGAAAATAAATGTGGCGAGTGGTGGATTAAGTTTACCTTTGGGCTGTTTTCAAACCATAGGCCCCTTGCACACATTTTAGGACCATGCATGCATACATGTGTTCTTTGATTCAGCTTCCTGATTGTATAAACTATATTCCTTATATAATAAGGTTGTGTAAACTATATTCCTTATATAATAAAGCACCACTTGTTAGAGTGTGTTTTTAAATTTGTAATTTTGAACATTTTCCAGTAAGCAGTGAACGAAACGTTTGAACCAATAATGACACAATTATCCTTTCAGAACATTTTCAGTTTCACTTTAAGAATATTTCAGCCACAAAAGGCTACACAGTGTTATGCCATTACAATCCACCAATATCAGCCAGTATATACAGTCTTTGCAGAAGTAAAAAATCATCTGAATAATTCCATATTAGAAAGATCAGTAACTAATGAAATGGTTGCTGCTGGCAAACAGCTTTACATTTCAGTATTTCTTCTACAAATTCAGTGTCTGCTGCCCTTGAAGAATAAATTGCCGATGTTACATTAAAAAAAATAAGTTGGTGTAGTCGTAATATTACAATAGGGAATGGCTGTCAAACCAACAATAGGTACGTAGTTACTAGGCATTTCATCCAAGGAAGACGTTCTCAGGGGTGCAGCACCCACATCACATATATATGTGTATACATACATACATATGTATAGTTATGCATATTTGTATCTGTCTCTCTCTGTGTCCTCCTAGCTGGGTCTATGTGTGTGTATGTATGTATGCATGCATATCTGTGCATTGTTGTTTTTTGCCAAGGTTCCAGGAATTTAAATGTATGTTGTATTTTGCACATTGTTCTATGTTAATCATAATATTTTTGATTTTATAATGTTTTTATCAATAACATTTTGGTACAGTTTGCATAATGTAATAAAGCTAATATATCTCCTTTACTGCTGTGCTAGTGGTGTAGAGAGATAAGCCTGGGCTACAACTCAGTTGACCGAAGTTTGATTAGCAGCCCTGGCATTTGATAGCACTGGAAGGGGTGGATGGGTGTACCTGTTCTGGTGGTTAGGGAGTGTGCTCAGCAGATCTCTTGTTGAAAATTGCTGGTGTCTAAGGTTGTGAGGAGGTTGCTGGGCTGGGCTTACACCAGATGGACTGAAGAGGTGTGAATGCTCTATGGGCCAGGGATGAGCATATACCTGAGCAACAAACACTGGATAGTCCATCCAGAATACAAACAAATGTCATCAACACACTAGGGGGTTGGGCTATAGAAAACCCTCTCTGCAAGTTTATGTATGACAGCTTCTCAACTGGCCTCTGCCACCCTGCATGCCCTTTTAGAGTCTGTTCATGGAGTCAGAGAGCTCCAGATGCAGGAGCTAGCCCAGACTGAAGACCCTCCTGATGGGTAACAAGGGTTAGTCAACAAGGATGGGACAAGGATTGGGAAGGTTAATGACTTGAATATTAGAAGCTGGAGGAGTAGCTTAAAGTCCACAGTAGATGTGAGCCCCACATCACCCCCCAAAAATTTAATTTCTTCCACTAGATCACCAAAGTTGCAGACATTGAACAGTTTGTATCTGTTACCTGCCTGGATTTAACAAGGCTTTTGACACTGTCTGACAAAGACAGATGTGCAAGTTATCCATCCCTGGAGTGGGTATCAGGTTGAGGTAGCCTGAGTTAAACGTTTGATGGACAACAGATCACAGAGGATGCAAATAAATGTAATGTACACTGAATCAAGGAAAGTTGTAAGTTTTGCATTCCTGGTTTTAATTCTTTGTGCATTTATTTTCAGTGTCTGTATCAATGACATTGCAGATGGGCTGGCAAGGAAAGTATGTATTTATGCAAATGACAAAAATGCATGTAACAGGTATGTGCATAGGCTGTTGAGGCTATTGAAGACTGGGGGGGGGGGGTGAGTGGGGCACTTAGTGATAAAAAAAGGTCAATTTTTTAAAAACTATTTACTACCACAGCATAGGTTCATTTGGAGGACATTTTAAGCTTAGCCCATTTCCCTTTTGGTGCTTGAATTAACATTTCCTGATCGTCTTACCTATCAAATGGCTGGTAATTGTACATTAACCCTAGTGAAAATAACTGATCATACCACAGATAATTTAAGGGGACCCATGTAAGGGATGCAGCATTTAGGGACTGCCTCTATCCATTAGTGGCATGAGGGGAAATCCTGGAGTACATTTTCTATTACCCATCCTTAGATCCAAGTTGCATTTGAATATGGACAGGGATGAGCTTTGTTTTACTTCAATGGATAGTCTGTAACCCTCTGCTGCTCCAGCAGCAGCCCCCTGTCCAGCCAGTCCAATGTTCCATAACTTGGCTGTTTCTCCTCAGTTACCATAAACACTGTTCAAACCTGTCAGAGTGCATACTGTTTTCTTATTTACTTCTACAATGATTACTGAATTGAAATAAAATAGCACACTCAGCCATTTGCTAAACAAACAATACAGCCTTGCAGTGAAAACAGACTTTGCATGAGCAGTAAACTTCTCTGCCCTTGAAACTCACATTAATTGAAATGGCATTAAAACTCACATTCAAAGAAAATGCATCTGACCAGTGGAGGATTATGTTTACCTTTGGGTTGTTTTCATATCACAGGCCCCTTGCACACATTTTTAGGGAGATGTATATATGTATCTGTTCTTTGATTCACCTTCCTGATTGTATGAAAGAACTGCCTGCTCACACCCTTGTTCTTCCCTCCCCCTTCCCTGTTTATTACCTTAAGACAATCCCAAAGTTAATAAATATTACCTGTGGCAGGCACCATTTTTAAAACTACAATCCACTCTGCTACAGGCCCCATGAATGCTCAGTGTCTCTCCAGTAAGTGTTTTACAACTGTAAATGCCTATTTATGTTGAATTGTATTAGACATTTTACAACTGTATATGTTTATGTTGAATTGTGTTAGACATCTAATATGATTTATGCTTTATTATTGGATGTTACTATGGCATGCTAGCATTTGTATGCACCAAGTTGTTTTTAGTATAATAGTATGTATGGTCTATTTGCATAGCTGCACCTTGTTCACTATTGTTATTCATGTAATTGTGTTGTGTGTAGACAGCTCATACTAGTGTCTAATTATTTCTATATAATTGTGCTGTTACTGGTGGATAGAAATACATTAGAGAACCACGACAGATTGCTGCTCGCTATATTTTTATCTGTGACTGCATAACTGTCTGGGTTTTTTTTTTCTAATGTTCTTCCAATTGGCTCAGTATCTGCATATACTAAGTAGTTGGTTCAAGACATTGTCCTGCATGCGGTAGCTATTTGCTCAGTGTGTTTTTTAAATATATATTTACCATCTCAAAAGTGCTTACTCCTCTCTGTACTCTTCTTTTCTAGACCAAACACCACTCTTAAGTATTCAACTGCGGTACCACCTTTAACATTCTTGTAAGAAAAGCGCAGTCCGGGTCTGAACTGTCTGCAAACAGCTACAGTTAACTTTGAGTATGTGTCTACCTGTTTGAGCCAATATTCATTTTCCCCTGGAGAGCACTCTGCTTTGGCTTGTAAGCAGCCCCCCCCCCACCACCACCACACACACACACACCTTCCACTTTCTCATATTCCCTTCTGTTAGCAAATAGTATCCATAACTGATCAATACTGTGTGTTTGTTAATTTAAACTATGACCACAGTAGCCTACTGATACAAGGTTATCCTGTTTTTCCACCTGAGAAATTAAGAAATGACTTACAGTTTCAGAGCAGTCCTTGGTCAGTTGTGATTTTTCTTAACACATATTTGTCTTTGCTTTGTGATTGTTTCCAGCCCACTCATACGAGCAGCTGACAGGGTCTCTACCCGCTTCACTCCCCACCCTGCCCCCTATTCCCTCCCACCCCCAGTGGTCCCACCTTTATTGCACTCAAACCCCTCCCATCTTTCCAATAGCCAACCACAGTGCTAACCCAACACTACCTCCTCCATCTTCCCACTACTATCACACCTCCTCAACTAACATGTACAAGCATACCTTTCCTATGCTCACTGCATGCACTCTCCTTGCATATCTTACATCCTACCAAAGCTCCATCATTCCCCCACTCAACCACTACCACTGTACTACTACTCACACCACCACTCATGTCTCACCCACACTCAGCTCCCCTCCCACCAGCTCAAGAACTATCCCTATGCACCCGCCACATATTCTACCAACTATATTACTCAAACATAAAGCATCCCTACAACTTAACATAGTAACCCTCCCACCATACCTATTACCCACAGAGCACAATCATAAAATTTCCCTTATAAACAAACACATTCAAAAACTGAGAAAACTACTAATCTCATGCATAGCAAAACTAGCCCTAAGTGGAGACATCCACCCCAACCCTGGCCCTACCATCTCCAACCCCAATACTCATAATCAGACTAGAAACCACAACTTCTCCCATATTACAGCCAATAGAAAGCCAAGTGACTTCCTTCTACTAAGCCTAAATATTAGAAGTATATCCAACAAAGTCCATGAACTCCATGCCACCATAGACTTGTACTCCCCAGATATAGTCATCCTGACAGAAACCTGGCTAAAACCTCACATTACCAGTGAGCAAATACTCCCTACAGGTTACGGCATACTAAGAGTAGACCGGCTAAACAAAAAAGGAGGTGGTGTAGCTATAATATTTAAACAGCATCTAAACATCCATATCTTAAAATCATCAGCTCCACAAATAGGCAATGCAGAAATAATATATATCAACCTCAAAATTAACCAAAACAAAACCATCAACATAATTGGATGCTACTTCCCACCTGGCCAAAACATCCCTCCACTAGAAAACCTCCTCAGCTGGTCTACCCACCATCTCCCCCAAGAAACTATCATCTTAGGTGATTTCAGTATTGACTGGCAATCCTGTTCTGGCAACAATCCAACCCATCATGTACACCTTCATGGCTTCACCCAACTAGTCCAGTCACCAACCAGGATAAATAAAAACTCCAGCAAGCACACTACCCTGGATTGGATACTAGTCCGTAAGAGCCCCCAGTCATATATAACAGGCTGCTTATCAGATAGCCTCAGTGATCACTCCCCAACATTCCTACTCAAAAAATACTTATACCAAGCTAAACCTGTCATCTACTGTCAAATACGTAAAAAACTAAACTTTAACCCACTCACATTCATCTCATCCCTCAAAGAATGTAACTGGCATCCCCTAAAGTACCTCAGTGTAGATGACGCAGTTGAATTTTTTAATACTACCTTCCTGAACATCCTTAATTACCATACCCCCATAAGATTTTCCAGAACCAAAGGACAACCCTCCCCATGGCTACAGAAAACCACTAAGTCAGAAATGAAAAACAGGGATAAAGCCTGGGAGCACTGGCGCAAAACCAAAACCCCCTCAGCTAGACAGAAATTCCTAGAACTACGCAATAGAGTCAAAAAGCTAATAAAACAGGACAAATTCCAATACTACCAGTCTGCCCTACACTCCTCACAACACAGCCCCAAACAATTCTGGTCCTCCATAAACTCCATCCTCCACCCAGGTAAAGTCAGTACCCCTCCTCCTAACATCCCTCACTCCTCAGAAAATATTGCTACCTCATTCAACACACACTTCACCCAAACCATACTATCACTAGCTAAACAACACAACCCCCCCTCCCCTCCAACCCACACCTTCAACTAGTACTCTCCCCACTGCCTTCTCTTTTTCTCCTGTACCTACCTCCAACATAAAAAAACTCTTAACTAAACTTAAACCCACCAAATTAGTAGCAGACAACCTCCCAAGTGAATACCTACAAATCGCAGCTGATGCTCTGGCCTACCCAGTATCCATCTTGATTAACCGATCTCTGTCAGAAAGTTACGTTCCCACACTGTGGAAAGTATCACATATAATTCCCCCTCCACAAAGGCAGACCCAACCAATTACTGCCCCATAGCTATTTTCTCTCCACTCTCCAAAATACTAGAGAGATGCATACACTCTCAGGTCTCAGATTACCTCCTTACTAACAACCTCCTTTCCAGTACTCAGCATGGTTTCCGACCAAACCATAGCACCACCACTGCCTTACTCTCCTTTACTAACACTATCCTTCAGCATAAAAACAATGGCTATCTCTCCTCTGCTACTTTCCTGGACCTATCTAAAGCATTTGACATGGTCCCACACAAACAACTTATCTCTGTCCTCAATAACCTATTCTTCTCACAGTCAGTCACCAACTGGTTTCAGAGTTACCTGTCTGACCGCCAACAATCCATTGTATGGCAGAATGACATATCTCCCCAACTACCTGTCTCCATAGGGGTTCCCCAAGGATCCATAATTGGACCCCTACTCTTCTCTGTTTACACCAATAATCTAGCCTCTGCCACCAAACATGGCACACTCATACAATACACAGATGACTCGACCATCATCTGGTCAGCCCAGTCCCTACCAAAACTGCAAAAGGTCACACAGGAAGCCTTTTCCTCTGTTGAAACATGGTTATCCGATGCCCAATTAATACTCAACCCAAACAAAACTAAACTACTCATCTTCCAACCCACCAAACATACTCAAAACAGCTCTCACTTTAACATCACAGCAAAAGGCAACACCACTATATACCCAACTGAACACACCAAATTGCTAGGAGTGGAAATAGACAATAAACTAAAATTTGACATTCACATATCCATGACCATAAAAAAAGTCCACAAAAAACTAGGAGCGTTATACAGAAATAAGCAATTTCTCACCAAAGCAGCAAAGATTTCAATAGCAAATTCCCACCTTATCTCCACCCTACTTTATGCCTCTCCAATATATACCAACGTAAGGCAATGTGATCTAAACAAGTTAGAGACCTGCTACAACAAAATCGCTAAATTCGCCACAGGGGCATCCTACAGTAGTCACCACTGTCTCTCACTTGCTGAACTGGGCTGGCTTGAACTCCCTCATCTCCTTCAGTGGTATCAACTCTCACTCGCCCACAAACTAGTAAACCATCCACTAAATGTCCCATCCCTCCAAAATCTACTCCAACCCTATCGCACCACCAGACCACTAAGATCCAGCAACAAAAATCACTTGCAGATCACTAAAGCCAATAACTCTGCTGGTGAAGCACTATTCTCTTGCGCCATAGCCAAATTATGGAACTCACTCCCACCCACAATTACCTCCATACCATCATGCACCCACTTTAAAACTTTGCTAAAAGCACACCTAAAAACATGCTGGCTATGCCCTTGCAACTCCCACTCTAATATCATCTACACCATCCAACCATTACCTTTCTTTCCACTCCACTAACTACCTTGTTTATAGCAAGCTCAGATGCTCATAAGCCTAGTACTTATTATACAGCAGGAACTTCTCATTGTAACATTTGTTAATGTTTGTTATGTACTTCACAACTAGAATCTTTATCTGTGAAGTACATAACAGACATTTGTTAATGTCTGTTATGTACTTCACAGATAAAGATTCTAGTTGTCTACTGATGTACTATGTTCTTCATCTGTAAATATGTTGTAAGTAATTGCTATGTTAAATTGTTAATCGCTATGTAATCCAATGTAACTACTGTCTGTTTATTTTACTGTGGAGCTTTTCTCCCCGGGCCTCCGCTGAAAATGGACCTACATCCAGTCGGACACTCCCGGTCAGCAAATTTAAATAAAAGAAATTAAATTATATTCTTTGTATAATACAGCACCACTTTTTAGAATGTGTTTTAAATTTGTAGTTTTGAACAGTCTTTTAGTAAGCAATGAAACAAAATGTATGAACCAATAATGACAAAACTACCAGTTTCAGAAAATTTCAAGCATAAAAGGCCAGTCAAACTTCTGTCATTACAATCCACCAATATCAGTAACTATGCAACATCTCTGGGTAAAGTCATCTAAATAATTCCACATTAAAGGGATCTGTAACTAATGAAGAGGTTGCTAACAGGAGACAACTTTATATTTCATTGTTTCATCTACAAATAGTGTCTGTTGCCCTTGAAGAATAAATTGTCTCTGTTACATTAAAAAATGATAAGCTAGTAATATTACAATACAGAATGGATGGCACACTTATAACAGGTTCATAGTTACTAGGTAACTCCTCCAGAGGATGACATTCATAGGACTGCAGCATCCACTCCCTTTAAAGTACAGCACAGTACAGTATCAGCGATCCATTTGCATAGTGTGGGAGTAGACCCCACAGCTTTCTGCATCAAAAGCAATTATACACACACACAATAACTGAAATCCCTGAAGCAGCACAAATCTGAATACACACACACACACAGTCCCTGAAGCAGCACATAACTGAATACACACACACACACACACACACACACAATCCCTGAAGCAGCATGTGTCTGAACACACACACACATACACAGAATCCCTGAAGCAGCATATATCTGAAACATCTGCACACACAGACACACACACACACAATCCCTGAAGCAGCATGTATCTGAATACACACACACACACACACAAAATCCCTGAAGCACCATATGTCTGAATACATACACACACATTCCCTGAAACAGCATATCTGAATACACACACACATACACACACACATATACACATAATCTGTGAAGCAGCATATATCTGAATACACACACAATTGATGAAGCAGCATATATCTGAATGCACACACACACACACACACGCACTCTCTCACACACACACACACGCACTCTCTCACACACACACACACACACACACACACACACACACACACACACACACACACACAATCCCTGAAGCAGCATATATCTGAATACACACACAATCCCTGAAGCAGCATAAAGAAAAATTCAAACGAGTCGCATCTGCCTCAGGTGATGAAAAACTTCTTTATTAGCAGCTAACCAGATTACACAGCATGTTGGCCAAGATGATCTCCTCCTCTGGTCAACTTGTTTACTGACATCAACTTTTGTACTGCAAGCAAAACAACTTTTTGTTACATTTCTGACCGTTGACAGTTGGCTATGAAAAACATATAGGATAAACATGTTTATCACAAATCACCTCAAACCAACAGTTAGTACAGAATGTTCAAGAAGTACAGAATATTCAGTTCAACAATGGCAGCTCAAATTTTCCAGGACGCACAGCCTGCTTCAGTAAATTAACTCTTACTCGGCCATGCATCCTTATCCCAGGCTTCACTAAGCTATAACCAAATCTCTTTATTCTGAAATGCAGAAAACAGTTATTATTCAGGTTCATAAGCAATGCTGCATTTTGTTCACAGATGAGGCCCATCTTTGATAGGCATATCCCAACAAATAACATGTTCACTTTGCAAGAAGTGGAAAAAAGACAAATAACAGTATGTTTTAAAACTTTTTCTCTTAACATTTCCCCCCTGAAAACACTTTTATTTGTCTTTTATTTCAGCAATATATGGTAAAAACTAAGTTTTTCTTTGCATACATTACTTCATTGGCAAGACAAATTTTTAAACTTCAAAAACATTTGCAAAAGTCACACTTCAATGTATTCACTTTCACCAGTCTATTGCAATTGCTGGTACATCGTCTTCGTAACAGCAGTATCAACCAGTCTTTGTAGAAGACCTCTGACACAGGGTATACAACAGCAACCACATACCACCACGATAGCCACAGCAACTCCAATGGACACCAGGAAACTGCTGATGAGATGACTCCATTTTCCAAACCACGCTTGTAGAAAGTCTGTAAAGGGATTATTTACCCCAGAGTTCTCTGCCAATTCTTCGGATAACATTTCCAAACCTTTCAAAGCTCGAGTGATACTTCCATCAGGCGCAGTGTTGTTTGGAATATATATACAACAGAAAGTCCCAAACATCCTGCAAACTCCTCCTTCTTTGGCCAGGAGCATATCCAACGCAATTCGATTCTGCCATGCCACCTGCGAAGTAGCCTCCAGTTGTTCAGCAATTCCTTTCAATGCATCTTTGGTATAGTTCACAAAACGCTGCTGGTTATAGTAAATATAGTTGATCCAGTCCACATTCTTATTAGGTTGAATCCAGATAAAGATGGATGTAAAACCAGCTGCTATTTGGTTTATTGCTTTGTATTCATCAGGTACTCCTCTTGGTACGCCAGTGCTATCGATGTAGACACCGTTATCGAAAGATTGCTTCGTTGCCTCTCTTTTTCTCCTACTCAACCACTTCGGCTTTATTTCAGGTTCTCTTACGAAACTGCTTGCTGGAACTGGGAAAATGTAGAATGGCAGAATTAACTTTACAAGTGCACAAGTTCCCTTCCAGGGAATCGTAAGCCTTGATCTGAGTTTGTTGTCTCCACATAACCACCATACGTCTGCTAAACTATGAGTTTGGTTCTCCAGAAATGGATTCTCATTGCCATTCACAGTAACATTGCAATAGTTCTGTCCCATATTGCCATAATTCTTCCCTGTGCCATCTCTGGAAATGCACATATACGAACCTGAATAGGAAATCGCTGCAGGCGGTTTCTCAACTTTGCTTATGACTGCAAAATGCTGAGTTTCATTTTTGCATTTATCTTCAGTTTTGTTGAAGAATAATTTCAACAGACACGTTAGGTTACCTTCATCTTGCATCGATGGGACTGTTGCTAATTGCTGTTTACCTTCAGCACAAGAAATATAGTTCTCATGATGTGCTTCTCGGGTACTATATCTAACCCAAGATAACCATTCATTATGGTGTACGAATCCCATCTCGAGTAACAATTGTTCTTCTTCTGTGAAGGCAAAATCTGCTTTACCTGTTGCATTCTTAAGGCTTTGTACTTTAAGTTGGAGGGTCCCCAAAGGATCAGTTCTAGTTGGAAGAGACGCTCCGATTCCATAAACTCCTGAATCACTTTCTTGTGGTGACACAATGGTTATAGCAATTACTTTGGTACCTTGGAAATGCGCAATTGTTATTCTTTGTTGCCTGCTTTTATCTTTTTCTGGTATCACTGCACCGCTTGTTTCCCATCCATTCACATCTGTTGACCACCAAACATTTGACCAGGACGTACAGTCTCTATTGCACAAGTATTTTGCACGAGTCAAGAAATTATTATTGTTCCATTTAGAACAGTCCAAAATTCCTTCACAAAGTTTCACCTTAAACACAGTAGTAACACCTGTTTGCGCTTGCAGCACCACCACCATTCCTTTTTCTCTCGCAACTGTGCCTTTTCGTATGGACATATTTACTTTCGCCACCAAAATCATCATCATGTGACAGTTCAAGTACCAGTTGAACATGGCCATCCTCCCTAAGGACTACCTCGCGCCGTTGGTTTCTTCACTGGGTTTGAGACAAACTAACCCCTATTGGGCTAATCCCCCTTTGTAGCCAGACTTTGCGCTCAGAGGTCTGGTGGAGTTTGACCAATATCAATGGCAGAAGGAAGAGCCTTGAGTTTTTTACAGTGGGTGATATGAATCCACAAAGTCCTCTCAGCGATCTTTACAGCCGTAGGTGTCGAGATAAGTACTTGGTATGGGCCTTCCCACCTGGGGGTTGACCAATTCTTTCTTTTCACAGTTCGGATCCAGACCCAGTCCCCGGGTGCCACGCTTAACAAGGTTTCATTTCTGGAATCTGCAAAGGAGTCATTGGTTACAAGAGATTTGACATTTAGCAGCTTCTTCATATAATCCGCTAGATCCTCACCCCCCTCACGTTCCGCTGGCAACAATCTTTGCCACTGTGGGACATAATATGGTCTCCCAAACAAAAGTTCAAATGGTGTAAGTCCTTTGTAGGAAGGTGAGATTCGCATATACAGGAGTGCCAAAGGAAGGCACGCAGTCCATGATCTATGTGTTTCTGCCATCAGTTTGTGGAGCTTACTCTTCAAGACACCGTTGTGTCTCTCCACCAGTCCAGCTGATTGGGGATGGTAAGCACAATGATATTTAAGATCAATTTGAAACACTTGACCCAACTTCTGAACAATCTGGTTAACAAAATGAGACCCATTATCACTGTAAATGCATCGTGGTAAACCAAATCAGGGAATTATTTCTGTAGTCAAAAGCTTTGCTACTGTTTGTGCATTCGGGTGCTTTACTGGAAAAGCTTCTACCCATTTAGAAAAAGCATCAATAATGACTAAACAGAACCTTTTTCCCTCTGAGGGTGTCAATTCAATAAAGTCCATACAGAGTGTGTGGAATGGATATGGAGGGGTGGGGAATGCCTGCTGAGACCTCTTAACTCCCCCCTGAGCATGATACTTTGCACATAATAAACAAGATAAACAGAATTGCTTTGCATAAAACCCCTTACACCAAAACACCTTAGACACTATCTGAATCATCGTCTGTACTCCTACATGGGCAGGTCCATGGCTAACCAATGCCGCATACCTAAAAGGTTTGAGGGTAATACCATTTTGCCATCTGATGCCCTATACAACCCATCCTGTTGAGTGATACCATATTTTACCCAACGACATTTTGCCTTCTGTGTTGTCAGTGTTTGCATTACTTTTAGTGTCTCTAAGGTGTCTCTAAGTCTAAGAGGTGTCCGGGCTCTAAATCATTGTCATGTAAAAGCAAATCATTTTCTTGAGCTGCCTTTTTTGCAGCCATATCAGCAAGTGCATTTCCCCTAGAGACAGGATCTTTTCTGTTGGTATGTGCGGAACATTTACATATCGCTATCTGAAGTGGTAGTTGCACTGCATCTAACAACTGTAAAATTAAATCTCTGTAATTTATTGGTTTGCCTGTAGCAGTAACCATTCCCCTATTCTTCCATTGTTGAGCGAAAACATGTACAGTGGAGAAAGCATATTGACTATCTGTATAAATTGTCAATTTTACCCTCCCCTAAGGTACAAGCTCGAGTCAAAGCCACCAACTCAGCTGCTTGTGCAGAATAAATGTTTGACAATCTTTTTGCCTCCAAAACTTCAGTTTCTGTGGTGACTGCATACCCTACTAGTGTTTTTCCTACAGTGTCCTTCTTTGCTGATCCGTCTACAAACAAAATGAGATCAGAATCTACCAACGGAATATCCGTTAAATCTGGTCGGGGAAGCACTTTGTCATGAATGCTCTCTAAACAAACGTGTGGAGTACCTTCTTCTGGAGTCGGCAAAAGTGTCGCCAGATTAAGAGTAGTACATCTTTCTATGGTGATATGAGGCTGTGTCAGCAGCACTGTCATACATGACAGATGTCGACTAGGAGATAAAAAGGTTATCTTATCTTGCAAAAGTATAGTAGCTACTGAATGTGGAACCCGCAATTGTAATGGGTGAAACAAAACTAATGATGCTGAGGCTTGTACTGCCATGGCGGCTGCCACTACAGCTTGAACACAATGCGGCAATGCCCTTGCAACAGGATCTGATCTGGAGGAGTAGAAAGCTATCGGTCTATGTTTATCCCCATGTACTTGTACCAGAACCGAAGTCATATATCCTCCCTTACAATCAACCATTTGTGTAAACGGCTTAGAATAGTTCGGAAAACCCAAAACAGAGGATCCTGCTATCAATTGCTTAATTCTATTAAATGCCTGTATTACCGTATTTGTCCACTGTATATCATTTTTAGCTGCCATGGGAGTGTCATAGATTATTGCGGTCAAAGGCCCTACTTCCTCAGCATAGTTAGGGATCCAACTTCTACAAAAATTAGTCACACCTAAAAAGGACATCATCTCCCACTTAGTTGTGGGCATAGGTGCCTCAAGAATTGCTTGTTTTCTTTTGTTCTCCAATTGTCTACCTACCTGCGAAATTAAATAACCCAAGTACTTTACTTGTGCTTTCCACAATTGTAACTTTTCTTTATTTACCTTATGTCATTGCTCAGCTAAAAAACTAAGAAGGGCAAGGGTATCCCTTTTACAACTTTCCTGCGTGGGTGAGGCCAACAAAATATCATCTACATACAACAGAACCTGGCTTCCCTCTGGGGGAACAAACTGAGCTAAATTCGCAGCCATTTCTTGTGCGAATATTGTCGGACTCTCACAATAACCCTGTGGCAATCTAGTGTAGGTGTATCTTTTACCTTGATAAGTGAATGCAAAACAAAATGTACTCTCCTTATGTAGTGGTATGGAGAAAAAAGCGTTGCTTATATCTATGACAGAAAAATATCTGTGCTGAGGTAGTAAATCATTAAGTAATGTACAGGGGTCAGGGACCACCGGTGCTCTTGGGATCACAGCCGAATTAACTGCTTGTAAATCCTGAACCAACTTCCATGACCCATCCGATTTCTTTACAGGAAACAACGGAGTATTGCAGGGCGAATCTGGGCATTCAACAAGAATTCCTACCTGTTTTAGCTGCTCACTGACTGGCTTAATTCCTTCCTCTGCTTGTTTACTTAGCGGGTATTGGTGCTTACGAGGTCTAAAACCTGACTTTGGAGTTATACAAACTTCACCTGCTGTTTTCATCAGTCCTACATCCTCTTTACTTTTTGACCATAAAGCTACAGGTAAGGCGCTTAACGCACTATCTTCCTCTTGAGTTAGGAGGATTTGTCATGCTGTTTCTGTTTTGTCATCCCTGAGGTGCACACTTGGTTGTGCCCAAGTCACCCAATTTAATCTTTGTACCTGGATCTGTTGATCTTTCAATTGACTTTCGGACATTGTGTCCCAACCTGTTACCTTTTTCGCCAAATCTACCCAATGTGTCCCCACCGCTTTAGTAATTGAAATATGTGAGCTATAACCTGAGCGATATAAAGAACTCATTTCCTTGGTCAAAGTACAGGTCACTACTGTATTACCTTGCGTATCCCAAAACATATCATTCAAAATTATCCTTGCACGTTTGTGCTTAAAGAATTCTTTTTCAAATTCTTTATCCGGACCCGGGGCCTTTCTGTAGAACATTGTACAATGTAAGTGCACCGCAACCTACGGTGACCCGCTCCTAGATTTACTTAAAGCTAGGTTGATCAAATCTGTATCAACCCTCCCCGGCCCGTTTGAAATGAAGTCCTGGCTATACCAGTAGAACAAGTCTTATACTCCCTGTACCACCAAGCCATCCGCTAACCTTTTCGCCTCAATGCCTTTAGGTGTGGGAATTGCCGCTATTCCAAACGAATGCATCAAATCTCTTCCCAGCAAATTAACTGGACAAACTTTCGATATAATTACCCTACACCTAACAGTTTGGTTTGTTTGCGGATCTGTGAACAATAGAGGATGGGACAGTGGTTCCTTATAGATTTTCCCGTTTGCCACTTTCACAAGGACAAACTTGTCCATCTCGCAGTTCGGGGGCAGAACTGCTGGACCCAAAAGTGTACATGATGCACCTGAATCACATAAAAACTCCACTTTCTGTCCCTCAACCAAAACTCTATCATGGGTTTTTGATCTAGATGCATAGCAATACCCAAATTTACCAGGTTTATGACTTCACAGTCACAATCCCGCCCTTCCTTCTGAGTGTTCTGACATTCATCACAAAGAGTGTCTGCCTCATCATCATCACAATCATTCTCGCTTTCTTCTTCTCTACAATAATCACAATAATGAATTTGGCGCCTTCCTTTACTATCATATAGTCATGCGGAGCCCTTGTTCGTAAGCTGTGGGGGATGTTGCTACTCTTCACAGTCGGCAGCGAAGTGCCCACGTCTACCGCACTTAAAACATTCTCCACGTTTTAACCTCCCCTCATATTCCTCTGAATGTCCACCCGGTTTATTTAACGTGTCCCATTTCGGACCCCCACGTTTTTTTACGCCACCACGGCGCCCTTTCCCCCTTTGGTCCTGTACCAAGAATATACCACCACCATCCCCTACTGCTAACACTTGTACTTTCTTTTTCTTTTTTAAATTGAAATGTCGCTCAGCATGCCGTGCATATTCAAACAAAGGTTGTAGTCTAGTATGATCTACCATATGCTTAGTTATAAAACTACTTATCGGAGCCCTACAACCCTTAAGAAAAGCATTTTTCAATTGCTGTTCAAACGGATTATCATTGGTCTGATCCTGCAGAATCATCATTCCACAATGGTTATTGAACACTTCTGTCAATCTTACAATATAGTGATCTACAGATTCATCATAATTTTGGATGCACTGATTTATTACTGTTCAATCTGCTCTTGGACGCCACTTATCAGAAATTCTCTTTAACAGATCAGTGACTCGCGTGTCTAACACCCCAGAATTATGCTTTAATGTAGTGCCGTCATCTGCCTTACATGTCCAAGTACCACAAACTAAGTGCCAATCTGGACCCAGGATTTGTCGCACTACTTCTTCTACTACTTCTAAACCATTTAGATGATAACTTAAACGCATACCAACTATGTCCTCAGAAAACTTTTGAAAATTAACCTTGGGATGAGGAATACCATCTGTAACTCGTTTTATATCCTCTCTAGCCCAGGGACGATAAACTAAAATAGTTGGCTCTTGTCCAACATCCCCTGCTTGTGGGTTTGCAACTTGTATTAAGGGAAGAGCTCCTGAGCAGTCAGAAAGTTTAATGGCCCAACGTCCTTGCCCTGCTGGTCTTGACCTTAACTGCATAGGTTGGTCTATCTGTTGCAAAGCAACCTTGGGTACTACGGGAATTTGCGGGTAAATTGGAGGGGTCACAATGCTTCCTTGAGCAGCCAATAACCCACCCTGCTGTACAGATCCCACATCTTCAGACTGATATTGAGGAGGTTCCGCCGGTACGGCAGCAGCAATTTCCCCATACAGTGGGGCAGTTGCCTGCCTTTGTACCACACAAACTGTATGCTCATCCTCCTTATCTAAAAATAAAGCTACTTTTCCACTTGGCACCAGTGATCCCTTTTGATTTATTTTTTCTTTTTCCTGGCACTGTTTTTCTTTTATAGCTCGTTTATTTGCTTCTTCTAACCATTTTTGTGTTTGGGGAAATCCCAATTGTCTTTGCTTTTTAGTTCTACTTCCCGCATCTCTTTTCAAATCTCTAACCAATTTTGCACAGGCATTCTTATTCAGTGTACCATCAAAATCATATCTGGACTTCCACTTTTTCAAAAAATTAACATTATTTTTGTTTAAACCTTTCATATACTTAGCATCAACATTTAAACAGACATCACTCTCACACTTGCAGCAACTCAAACCCATGTTTCCCCTAGATTTCTTATCTTAGGACTGTATCAAAGTTATTTTACAGGGCTTATTATAAAATGGGGCTATCTTAATGGGTGTTCCTAACAAAAGAATCTTAACAAGTAATCCTACCCACCCTTAACTAAAAATAAAACCCTTGTCGACAAGGTTAAATTAAATTAAAAGAAAATTTAGTTTTCATCCTACCTGAACCAGATGAGACTCCGTTTCCCCTTTTTGTTCAGAAACCGTCCCTCAGATATAGGGATCAGAGAGCGGCCGGCCTCCTTTCAACGACAAATCAGTCGGAGGGCTTTCAGTCGAGGGAATCTTAAGATGAGAAACCCTCACCTGCACAGGTTTTTCGGTCTCTGTCGGTCTGATCCGTATCTTCGTAGAGGTTTCCGGTCCGAAGGACCAAAATGTCAGAAGAAAAATTAAAATGAGTCGCATCTGCCTCAGGTGATGAAAAACTTCTTTATTAGCAGCTAACCAGATTACACAGCATGTTGGCCAAGATGATCTCCTCCTCTGGTCAACTTGTTTACTGACATCAACATTTATACTGCAAGCAAAACAACTTTTTGTTACATTTCTGACCGTTGACAGTTGGCTATGAAAAACATATAGGATAAACATGTTTATCACAAATCACCTCAAACCAACAGTTAGTACAGAATGTTCAGTTCAACAATGGTAGCTCAAATTTTCCAGGACACACAGCCTGCTTCAGTAAATTAACTCTTACTCGGCCATGCGTCCTTATCCCAGGCTTCACTAAGCTATAACCAAATCTCTTTATTCTGAAATGCAGAAAACAGTTATTATTCAGGTTCATAAGCAATGCTGCATTTTGTTCACAGATGAGGCCCATCTTTGATAGGCATATCCCAACAAATAACATGTTCACTTTGCAAGAAGAGGAAAAAAGACAAATAACGGTATGTTTTAAAACTTTTTCTCTTAACAACACACACACACATACACAGAATCCCTGAAGCAGCATATATCTGAAACATCTAAACACGCAATCCCTGAAGCATCATATATCAGAAACATCTGCACACACACACACAGACACACACACACACAATCCCTGAAGCAGCATGTATCTGAATACACACACACACACACACACACACACACACACACACACACAAAATCCCTGAAGCAGCATATGTCTGAATACATACACACACACATTCCCTGAAACAGCATATATCTGAATATACACACACACACACACACACATACACATAATCTCTGAAGCAGCATATATCTGAATACACACACAATTGATGAAGCAGCATATATCTGAATATACACACACACACACACACACACACACACACACACAATCCTTGAAGCAGCATATATCTGAATGCACACACACACACACACACACACACACACACGCACACACACACACACACACACACACACACACGCACTCTCACACACACGCAATCCCTGAAGCAGCATATATCTGAATACACACACAATCCTTGAAGCAGCATATATCTGAATACACACACACACACACACACACACACACACACACACACACACACACACACACACACACACACACACACACACACAAATCCCCCAGCAGAAAGTGAAACACAGCAGCATAAATTAGAAGTGAAACACAGTCCCTGCAGCAGCATATATCAGAAACACAGTCCCCCCACAACATATATCAGAAACAATCCCTGAAGCAGCATAAATCAAAAACACAATCCCCCCACAGCATACATCAGAAACATGATCCCTGAAGCAGCATATATCTGAAACATCTTACCAGAAACACGATCCCTGAAGCAGCAGCATACTCTCCTAACCAAGCACACACCACTACCTTTCAGGTAGGCAGTTTAAAATTTCACACCTAAGTAATCCATGACGCAGACAGTTTAAAATTTCACCCCTAAGTAATCCACGGATGCAGACGACACACTTATGGATCTTCTGGTCCTCCTTAAAGACAAAATGCTTTATTTTTTTCGCTGCCATTGGAACTAGACAAGACCATCTTGTCTTGTAAAAGTGTATGGGGGGCACTCCCTCCCCCTTGCTCAGTGGTCCCAGTGCATATGGATATGTGATTAAAACAGACTTGTTGAATGGTGAATGCATGATACCTTAGTTTCAGTGCAAGTGAGTACAGAATAATACTCATCGAGAACAAAAATCGAAAAAGACTCATTTGTGGTAAGATTTTGAAGGATAAACTAGAAAGTGGTTTATGGGCCAGCTAATTTGAAAAGGAATTACTGTATTCTGTCCTGCCCCTTTTTTATTCCAGGACACACACATTAAGTGCAGCAGGACAATTAATAAATTTGTAAAACAGAGCATGTTTTATAGGAGGAGAAATTCCATACATGAAGTGCAGCTTCTTTTATAGAAGATTGTTAGTGTAGGAAATCCCCATAGTGTAAATGAAAAAATGGATTATTTGGGGTTAATCAGAGTCTCTTTAATTGATAGCAGGTGTGTACCCAAGAGGACTGAATGCTGTAGTTAAATCAAATGGTGCTTTGACATAGTATTAGTTTAAAGGTGTGCGCACTTATGCAACCAGTTTATTATGTTTTTTATTTTTTTTTTTATATTTTGTCCCCTAACAGATTTTTTGTTTTTCAATTGAATTGTACAGGTTATAGGTCACATTAAAGGTGGGAAAAGTTTTGAAATGTTTTATTGTCTTACTTTTTTATATCACAAAAACCCGGCATTTTAACAGGGGTGTGTACACTTTTTATTTCCCTTGTTTGTATGTATGGAAAAGGCACACAATTAGTAACCAGTGACTATTGAAGCAATTAGATAATTTGCAAACCCAATTAACGTGGGAGACCATTTTTAGGGTTTGTCAAGAATCATTCCACCAAGGCCATTGTGAGCCCTGCAGCTGTTCTGCAAAATATCCTTAGATTGTATCTTGGTCATAGTCATGTGATCTTCCATTACTTGTTTCATCATCTGTCACAGAATAGTTATGAATGCAAGAGCATTCTGTAGTGAGGTATTGTATGGTATTGTAGTCTAAGCATCTGGAGATGTGAGAGAGTCTGATCCACAAGATGACTGAGGTATAGTTTTTAGCTTTTTATTGAGGACAGTCTTGTACAAGATTATCCTTAAATAAAGCATGAGTTGCTTGATGTAGTCACGGTGAACGTAGATCTAAAGAGAATTGGCTCTTCAAGTAGATGGGTTTCTCACATTCCTATCTGAAGGCTAATTTGAAGAGTATTGTTTTTTTTTTTTTACCATGACATTTTGCTTCCTGAAATAATTGACCATTGCTGTCTTGTGTTTTCTCTTAACAGTCTTTCAAGTCCACCACCTTATAATCTTGCCCTGGTTATCACTTGCTTTCTTTAAGGAAGCACTTGACCCATTTTGGCCAAAGGTGGCATTCTCTGAAGCTGGCTGGAGCTGTAAGTTCTTAAAGTGCATGTTACTGTCCTCCTGAGTTGGATTTTGTGTACAGTATCTCTCATCAACAGTGTGTGCACTTGCATTTCTAAGCATGTGTACCAGTGAAGTTGCTGAGCCGAATGGATGCTTATGAAATATTTTGGTTTTCAGAATCTCTGGACTTAATAGGGGGGTCATCAGTGTGGTGAATTACCCTGCATCCTTCCCCTGTGATGATGAAGAAGCTGGGCATAAACCTTTATCATCCAAAGGAAGGGTCAGGTGTCATGGTGCAACTGTTAGTGTTGAATACCTTACAGTAACAGAGTTTGTAACTCAGTCCTCCCTTCCAAGTACTGCCTTTGTGGAGTCTGCATGTAATCCTTGTTTCTGCTTGGTTTTCTGTAGGGACTTCAGTTTCATTCTTTTTCTCAAGCAGATGCTTGTTGATTATTCCTACTGTAAACTTTTCATGCACATTGCATCTCTCTTTGCTTTTGTGGTCTGGGATTTGATTAGAAAAGATCCACCAGAATCATATAATTTACTTGGTTGAATCAATAAACCTTCTGTGGCTGTTGCTGTTTTGCCAGACCAACTAGCTGAGCATGGGTTTACAGGTGGCATAGTCATACTTCCTACTCCTATGCTTGCATGTCCACTGTTTTGGGCATGATTGCTTATGATTTAGTTCAAGCTTCAAATTCAAATGCTAGGAAATTTATGTTTAACTTCATTCCTTTCTGGGATGTCTGGTCCCATTTAAGGAAACACATCTAGAAAGAAAATGGAGGCTCTACCCCTTCATAATGACGTATCTGCCAGTGTCCACGTGGACTGGTCCTAGTCGATGTCTGTTGTAAAAAGTAGCTAAGGTGGTCCTTGCACCTGAACATATTAGACTAGCAAGTACAGGCAACTGCAAACATCGAGTCTGAGAGATCTGCTTTAATGAGTACCTCACATAAATGTTCTTTTGGCTATAAGTAAATGTCCACCCAGCTAGTCATTTGTAGCAGTTGCATACTAACACTCCATTTTGCCAGCTCTCAAAGGCAGGACCACAAAGTTTGTTTCTCCTTTGCCTTTTGAAACTGTACTTAGTTTTAGCTCCTGTTAAATACAACTAATTTGGACACCTTTATGAGTATCCCCTTTAGAGAAGACACTGAATATTACAAAGTTACAAAATTAATTTTGGATGTAAAAGAGGCTGCTGAGCCTGAACTTTCTGTCAAGGAAGAACCAGTGTTTCTAGGGTTCTTCAACTGAACATAACAGCCTGGCAGAGGAAATAATATTGACTTCTTCAGAGAAAGTCTTGAGAGTTTGAGCCAATGAGCAGGACCTCCTTGAGTGCAAATATGAAGCATGGCATTTTTGTTGTGATAGTTCCAACACCAGCCCCAAGTTCTAGTACAGCATTTTTTTGTCTGTCTTATTCTTATTTAAACATAATTGTCTTTGCAGCATGGGATGCGGCAGCGGCGTGTGCGTATGTGTGTGTGTGTGTATATATATATATATATATATATATATATTCACTTTATAATCCCGAAATTCTGAAATACCGAATTTCAGAATATTGAGATCATAAAGCCGAAACACCACAATACCGACTGCCCATAATCGCGAAATTCAAAATCCCGACACTTACATACACACACTCACATACACACAACTGCTTTCCACACACAAACAAAACTAACCTACTTAAATATTCTAACTCCAAGACCGCTCAATCACACACACAAAGGCAATTCACACCCACACATTTCACAGCCCCATGCACACACACATCACAACCAAAACACACACTAACATACACTACAGCACATAATCTACACACTCATACAAATTTACCTGCACTTACATCCATTCATACACCGCAACACCAGAAGCTCCGAACTTCGGTATTTTGAATTTCGCACATCTGGTGTTTTGCGATTCCGGGCATTCGGTATTCTAATCTCGGTATTCTGAAATTCGGTATTTCAGAATATCGAGATTATGAAGTGAACCCATATATATATATATATATATATATATATATATATATATATATATATAAATAAAATACCTGTCTGACTATATGACATTCACAGTTTCAAACCCTGTACCTTGGGTACAGGTAACAGCAGACTTAATCCTCCATACCAACTGCTAGTGTGCTTATTGGCCTTATGATTGAGCAAGTCACTTAACCAGGCAGTGCTCTGGGGCAACTGGAAATTTGCACTAGGCTTCTTAATGGTCTCCAGGACTGTGCCAGGCAGTTATGGTGTACAGGAAGGAAATTGATTGCAGTAAACGGGGGTATCATATTAGCCGTGTTCTTTGGATGCGATCATTCATTTGCTTCTTCTGTTGAATGTTGTCAATCTGTTTACTATTTAGCTGTAAATAAATTAAACATGAATAGCATAAAGCTTTTTAAATTATGAATGTAATTTAACATTTTTTGCATGCATGCATGTGTGAAGTGCCCTCTGTTTGGGCTACAGCAGTCCATCTAGCACTTAGTACAGATGAGTAAGGCTATAATCTGTTAAAGAGCTGCTTCCTGTGGTACAGGGTTTGATTTCTCAGCTTTCTTTTCTCTTCTTTGGGACTCTGACCAAGTTGCTTCACCAGGCAGTACTCCTGGGCTGCTCTTGAATAGGAATAATTGTGTTCAGTGGGCTGTCCGAGGCTGTTAGTAATTGCTTTACACATTTGCTTTTTGAATTCCTGCACCCTTCCCATATCCACTAATTAGTATATTTTATGCTATTTGAGCATGACTCTCAGCACATCTCATATACTCTAACGGTTTACCCGATGCATTTCCATTAAATATGAGTTTTAAGGAAAGCAACATTTACTGTTTCTCATCTTCAAAGTCCGTTTTGTATGTGAGAGTGTTTTGTTTTGTTTAGAAAATGTCTTGCCACTGTTTTTTGCATAAAATTTAAAATAAAGTTTTAAAATTAAATCCAAATCTTTTAAAAATAAAGAGAAAAATGGTCAGTACAGTGACAAGTTTGAACAATGTTTATGGTAATTGGGGAGAGACAGCCAAGTAAAGGGAATATCAGTGTATCTGGCAGGGGCCTGATTCACTACCCCATTTGTTCACAGTCCAGCTCCACTGACTATGGAGGTCTGTGATGCAAAAGTATGGCATTATCAGCCATAAAAGTAGGTCAGGCATGTACTGAGTGATGTCAAAAGGGGTAGCTATTCTTGATGACAGAAAAAACCTAGGGAGGTCAAACATGAGATGCAGCTGTCCTTCAACCATGCATGCCCCTCCCCCAAAACGTGTGTTGTTCATAGGTAGGTACTGGACTATCTGCCCGAAGGCATATATTAGCCCAGCCACGTTGTGCGGTATTCACCACCTCTTTGGTTAGTTCCCTAGGCCCTTGATCTAGCAGCTAGTACCCTTGGCCCTTGTCTAGTTGAGCTGTTGTTATGATCCCTGGTGTGAACATTCTATTACCCATCCACTCATCAAGGTTCCTCTTGAAGAGTAGTAGTGAGGGGCTCTGTCTTATGTAGATCGGGACCTTGTTCCATAGCAAGGGAAGTCTTTGCGAAGGGAATCTATCCCTCCAGCATGTTCTATTCATTGTTGTGCTGAGGTTTATATCCCTAGAGCATGTAGCTCGAGTGGATTTGGTTTTGCTAAGATGGAGCATGTTCAACAGTTCTGGGTTGGACATAGCTCTGTATGCTAGACAGAATTCGCCTCTGAGAAGGCGGTATGCAACAGAGAAAATCCTTAGTTTTTTCAATCGTGCTACATAGGGCAAATGTTTGAGGCCAGTAATCCTCTTAGTGAGGTACCTCTGTGGTGCCTAGCCAGGTACATTCCAATTGGTGCATTGTACTCAATAATGGGTCTGATGAGGGAAGAGTAGAGGGGTACCACTACATCCTTAGATCTTGATGCGAACCCTTTCGTGATCAGATGGGTTACATAGAAGGATTTTCTAACGACCTTGGCAACATGGTTATCAAAGGAAAGCTGACTTTCTACTTGGGTCCCTAGATCACTTATTACTACTTCAGATTTTAGGGGGTTACCTCCTATGTGGTAGTTTGCGGGTACTCTGTTTTTTCCAAAGGGGATTACTACGTATTTTTTAGCATTTAGCTTGAGACCATGGCTTTGACACCATGCATCATTCTCATTAAGGCCTTTCTGGAGGATATCCATGCCGGCCGGAGACTCTGTTATAGCACCCAGCTTGCAGTCGTCCGCAAACTTGATCAGCCACAGCCCTTCAGTGCTTGCCTGTACTTCTGAGAAGTATATGCCAAACAGGAGGGGCCCCAGGACACAGCCCTGAGGCACACTGCTAGTTACTGGTCTGGATTCGGACATAGATCCCACTACTCTTACTTTGTGGGATCTGTCTGAGAGCCAGTTTGTGATCCATCTTGTGACGTAAGGGTTTATGCCCAGGTTGGTGAGTTTATCAATAATACCCAAATGGGGAATGGTGTCAAATGCTTTAGCAAGGTCAAGGTAAGCCGTGTGTACCTCCTTTCCCTTATCTATAGCCCAAGTAACTGTCTCAAAGAAGTCCACCAGGTTCAGGAGGCATGATCTGCCCTTGACGAAGCCGAACTGTGTGGGGTCAAGTGTTTGGAGGCTCCCAGTCTCTCCATTTATGAGTTCCATAATGATTTGTTCCATTGCCTTACAGATCAGACTGGTCAGGCTTATTGGTCGATAGTTCCCAGGGTCAGCTGTGGGCTCACCCTTGGGCAGCAGAACCACCGTTGCTGTGTGCCATTCTATGGGCACATATCCTGTCGAGAGGCTGAGACTGAACAGGGTATTCAGATGCGGGGTTAATTCATTTTGGAGTTCGCGTATGACACAGCCTGGGACACCATCTGGTCCCATGGAGGCAGTGTTTTTAGCTTTAGACAGAGCCTTATTAACCAATGTATCAGTAATAATTGGAGTTACACAATCCCCTGGAATAATAATAGGCCCTGTAGGTGGTGGTGGTGGGGGGATTTGCACTGAAACTGTCAGCCAAGATGTTGGCAATGTCAGTGGGGTCAGTGTATTTTGTTCCATTTTGTACTAGCTCAGAACAGACCTGAGCGTTGCCATTTAGGTTTTTGATGTAACCATAGAAGGCCTTATGGTTATCCTTGGCATCCTTGGCAACTTTCTTTTCGAAATTGGCTTTAGTTGACTTGATGACGGCCCTCAATTTCTTACTAAGGCTGATCAGGGAAGATTTTTCTACTTGAGATTTGGCCTTTTTTTGTATAAGTCTCCTCCTTTTATTGTATAGTTTGCTTATGGCCGGGGTCCACCAGACTGGTTTCTTCTTGCTTGAGGAAGGAGTCTTGGTTTTATTTGGGATAGCACGGTCCATGCAATCCTGAAGATGTATATAAAGTGCCTTGGTGTAGGATTCCGCATCCTGGATATCATTATCCTTCTGCAAGGGAATAGTGAAGCTTTCCACTTCTGACACAAGTAGTTTGAAGTTTGCTTTGGAAAGTTTTTTTACGATAGTTTCTTTGACTGGGGGAGGTGAAGGGGTGAGGATGTCCAGGGTTATCACTTTGTGGTCTGATCTGACCAGAGAGGGAGTGCTAATGGGTGTGGTACAATGGGCGCCCATATTTGTGATGACTAAATCCAATATGCTGTCCCCTCTAGTGGGAGAACATACCAGTTGTTCAAGGGCATTTGAATTTATAAATGTTATGAACCGCTGGGCATAGGAGTTAGAACTTTGGTAGTTCGCCCAGTCTATACCAGGGTAGTTGAAATCACCCAAAATTATGGTGTTGGGTAGGACCTTTATATTTTCCAATGCCTCAAGGAATGCTGAGTGAGCATCTTGGGACATGGTGGGCGATCTATAACAGGCTACGACTTGAAATGTGGATTTGCCTACTGATAGTTGCTCAGGGATGATCTCTGGGGCATCATACTGCGCCACTAACCTGGAGATGTGGGTATCTTTGATGAATATGGATACACCTCCGTCCTTTGTACTGCGATCCTGTAACTGAGGCCGGAAGGTATGATATGAAATGTAACCTGGTAGTGCTGGGGTGCTGTCTGGAGCCTTGAACTAGGTTTCCGTCACTGCACAAACATCAATTTTCTCCATACTGAGGAGTGGCTCGAGTGCATGCATTTTGAGCTTGAGACTTCTGGCGCTGAGTAGCATTACCCTTAGTTTTTGGTTACCTGTGCTGGTTACGGTGGTTGGTTTGTCCTTTGACCCTTGCCTAAAAAAGGCACTGTGGGGACAGCAAGAGCCTTGGCCAGTATTCAAAAGCCTAGGGGTGACAGGTGCAAACCATCTCTGGTGAAACAGCAAGGCTTGTCTATCATATCATCCCAGGCAGACAGACACTGGATCCCCTTAGAATGACACCAAAAGCTTAGCCAATTGTTGAAATTGATAATTTTGTCTTTGTATTGTGGTATCATTCTAGGTGAAGGTAGTATGCTACTCAAGGTCAGGGTCATACCAGCTTGGGCTACATGGTCAGAGAGCTCCTCAATGTCTCTTTTCATGTAGTCCAGGGAGGTACGTCTTAGATCATTCACACCAACATGTACAATGACAGCATCATACTTGTACTTGTTCTGGAGTGACCTAAGTGCCTGTGTTATGTGGCGGATCCTAGCACCCGACAGGCAGCTGACAGTAACCTTCTCCTTGTTCAACCTGGTGAGTGGAACATCTGTGTGCCTTACTATAGAGTCTCCTATTACTAGCGTGTTGGGTATGGTGTTTTGCCTTAGGGGCTGTCGTGAGGCACACTGCTGAGGTGAATTATGTGTTTTCTGGCTTGTGTTTGGAGGTGCAGGTTGCTTGCTTGTCTGCTTTGGAGGGCACTGTTTCTTTTTCAGATTGGTACCTAGTGCCTCCGAATATGTTTTTGTGTATTTATATGTATGTTTTGCCGGTGCTTGTTTTGTAGATCCATGTGTGACTGGTGGTGTGATGCTAGTGTGTCTCTTCTCCTCTTGACTGTCTGTTACAGTCATGGGTTGAGAGCGCTTAGCCTCCAGTCTGGCTGTATATTTGCATCTCTCACAAGTGTTTGTGTCTAGAGGTAAGAGGAGAGGGTTGTCTGTATACATGAGGCAGTTGTGACATTGCCTCAGGATGCCCAATTCCACCAGATGAACTGGAGAGTACACCTGAAGCTGACCTCTGATCATGCTTGGAAAAGTAAATTTCACTTGTCTTGCGGGCAATCGAGGGTCTTATGCTGTATTATAATAGTGCTGTCTAGGAGATTTGGAAAATAGTGCTGCCTAGGAGATTTGGACAAGTGCTGATTTCGGTTATGCAAGTGCTGCAATAAGAGCAGTTGATCTGAAGCACTTGAGTTGAGACTTGCCTAGTTCTAAGGGAAGATTTGCAGCGCAGACTTTGTGGAGACAGGAATAGTATACCCCAGCTAACTGGCGCTGCCCGATGCTGCTCTGTGCGCAAGACCGCGCAAAAAGAGAGTTGCAGGGTTTTAAGAGAGAGAGATCAAGAAGTTTGGAATTGACCTAAAATGGCCAATATAACTACAGTTTCTAGGCAGTAACCACTCCTACAGGGACAGGCCGACCGCTCAGTGTTAACCACTGCCACTGGCAAACACAGAGACTTCCCTCTAGCCCAAGTAAGCACTGGCCTCCAAGAAACTTACAAACAGTTCAGAACAGCAACTCTGTAACTGTACTTTATTTTAAATTATAGAAAGTGGGAAAATAGCAAGATTTTTTTGTTTTTTTTTGTTTTTGTTTAAGGATAGCAGAGACACACAAGTAGCAAACTAGTCAGAACAGTGCAATAAATGACCCCAGCACGTGCGTGCTAGGTCAGAGGCAGGTAAAATGCAGTTTTAAGAAAAAACGATTTTAAATTAAGTGCAACACAAAAAATGCAATAAACAGGCTCTGGGTATGTTCTAAATACTGTTTCTAACACATATATCAACTTTTGCAAGCAAGAAAACGCCAAAAAGAAGGTGGCAATGCAGTTTTTCTAAGAAATAAATCAGAAGAAAATACTTAAAATCTCCAAAGTGGCTCCTTTCTTCTCTCAGCGTTTTCTCCTCTTGGAAGGTGCTTCAGCAACAACTATCAAGCCTGGAAAGACGCCAAAACCACGCGGCTGCAGGGCTTTAAGAGAGAGAGATCAAGGAGTTTGGAATTGACCCAAAATGGCCAATAAAACTGCAGTTTCTAGGCAGTAACCACTCCTACAGGGACAGGCAGACCGCTCAGTGTTAACCACTGCCACTGGTGAACACAGAGACTTCCCTTTAGCCCAAGTAAGTACTGGCCTCCAAGAAACTTACAAACAGTTCAGAACAGCATCCCTGTAACTGAACTTTCTTTTAAATTATAGAAAGTGGGAAAATAGCAAGATTTTTTTTTTTTTTTTTTTTTAAGGATACCAGAGACACACAAGTAGCAAACTAGTCAGAACAGTGCAATAAATGACCCCAACACGTGTGTGCTAGGTCAGAGGCAGGTAAAATGCAATTTAAGAAAAAAACGATTTTAAATTAAGTGCAACACAAAAATGCAATAAACAGGCTCTGGGTATGCTCTAAATACTGTTTCTAACACAGATATCAACTTTTGCAAGCAAGAAAATGCTGAAATGTAGGCGGCAATGCAGTAATATTTTTGATTTTCATATATGTGGGTTGTTGAAGAAAAGTACACATTCTTATTGTCTTTAATTGTTTTACTTTATCCATCACACTAAATTAATTCATTATTAGGCCTGAATTGTGTAATATAGTGTAAACATGAACATGTTACATTTTAGTAATATAGTTTTTGCAGTACCTGCTTTACAGCCTTCAGTAACTGCAAAAGGGTTGACATTTGTCCAGTCATTTATTCTGCATTATTTGGGGTGATGATCAGAACTGTCTGATCTTCTACATGCATTGTGTAATCATTGTTGCATATTACTGTGATACAGTCTTCTGTACAAGATTAGATAGTAAAGTATTTCTGCATTTAGTTAAAAATCATTACTCTAGCAGTTAGCACAGACAACTAAAGATCTGATTGTTAATGAGCTGCTTTCTGTGACAAGGATGCAGGGTTTGAATCTTTCCTCTTTCATTTACCTACTGTGTGATCTTGAGCAAGTCACTTGAGAAGGCAGTGCTTTGGAGCAATTGGGAATTTGAATACATTTTTAATTTAGCCTGTTTTTTGCAGGCATGAGAGTGTGTGAAATGCACTGTGTTAAGCTACAGCAGTCTGTCTGGTACTCAGTTCGTATGAGTAAGGCAGCTTCTGTAGTGCATGGTTTGATGCCTCCAGCCTTCATTTGCCTGTTTGACTCTAAGTCATTTCTCCAGACAATGCTCTTGGGCTGTCCCTGAAAATGGACCCTTGCATCCAGTCCAGTGTCCCAAGCTGTTAGCAAATGAATTACACATTTGTCTTTTGAAATCCAGAACCCTTCACAAAGTTAGTAATTACTGCTTCACTAAATGATGTTTGACTATCAATCCCATCACATCTCTGCTAATCTAATGGACTGACAGATGTGTTTTCAATAAATGTGAGTTTCGTGGATAAGAAGTTTACCGTTGCTCATGCTACGTCTGTTTTCAATGTGAGATAGCTTTGTTTAGAAAATGTGTGTCAGTGCTTTTGCTATAAAATATGAAGTAAATGTATTAAGTTAAAATACTAATCTCTGATTATTGTAAAAGTAAAAAAAGAAGTAATGTGCACACTCTGACAGGTTTGAACATGTTTTCTTGTTATTGGGGGAGAGAACCAAATAATGGGATAATGGTATGGCTCCTGGGGGGGCTCCTGCTGTTAGGGTATGTGACCGAGGCTTTAGTATAGACTCTGGTAAGCATGAGAAACAAAAACATTACTGGTAAGCATCACAGATGCTTAAATGACAGTATGTTATTGTTTGTTAGGAGCTGTAATATGAAGGTATTATTATGTATGTACATAATAGCTCTTTGCTACAGTTAGCAAGGAGGTAATGTAAGTAGCAACAATGCTTAGTCTGAAGAACTTTTTTGTTGTCATCTTTGGTCCTTGTTTATTTATTGTTGGTCCTCAACTCTGAGGATTTTTTTGGTTGCCATTCTGGGGGGTTGGTGTGCCATCTGGTGGCATTGCCCGGGGCACTAGCCAGTTTTACTATAGCTCTTGTATTCATTTTCTCTGCTTTAGAGCTTGCCATTTAATTGCCTTATTTTCTGTGGTAAAGTGATTTAGCTGAATTTTACTGAATGCTCTGGGTTACAGAACTGTGAAACAAGTGTATAAATGCTTTAACTCCTTTGATAAAACTCTCTGTGCTTTATTTATAACTGCTTATTTAATGCGCATGGTTTTACATATTTAGGATGTGAAAGGACTTTTATCTTACCATGTCAAAGCTATTAGTTTACCAGAATCATTCTTCCCTGTGAAGAATATTGGCTCAAAGAATCAAAGAGAATGTGGAACAATTTGGACTATACAAGGAATCCTTAAACTCTCTGACATCACCTGGCCAGCATGAGATTTGAACATGACACTGCTTTTTCACCTCCTGGTTCATGCTTTTTACCCACGTTTTGTGACTTGTTATAGTGAGACCTTGTTGAAGATGTGCTGTGGTAGGTGTTTGCACAACTGTACTCACCTTAATAAAATATAAAGCAGTATGAAACGCCTTTATTGTTTCATGTAACTGATGTGTTAGAGGGATCAGAAAACTTGTCTAAGGAAGATCTGTGCACTACTGTTTAATAGTATTCTGTTTACTTTTATTGTGTTGCTAGTTGAACTTTTTGCCTAATAATTTTTCTTTTGTTATGTTTTAAATGTGTTTTTGATTTTCATTGTATTGTAACAAAGTAATTACTGAAAAGGATCTTTGGTGTCTGTTTCATCTGCTTATAAAATAAAAGTTTAAGCAGCACATTATATAGTGTATTTTACCTTAACATGCATTGTCAAATAAACAGTGAGCTTTAGGTGTTAACCAAATACTTTTCATGTCCAAGAAATGAAAGCTGTATGTAATTATCATTACATTTAACTACCTTATCATCATTATAAAATTATTTTAAGTTTCCTTTATAAGTTAAAGGGGTCTCTCTGGAATTGTGAGGAAATGTTTTAGGAGGTAGTAGTAGAAATGAATTCACAATTTCCGAGTTAGTTAACACTTAACCCAGAAGTACTGAGTAGCTAAAGGATAATCATAAAATTGTTGTCGGATACAAGGTTATGAAAATCCTGGGTTGTGAAACCACAAAATAAGCAAGCTGAAACTCACATTCAGCAAAGCAGAGTCAGAGACAGGATTTTTAAAATGCTTGCTTTTGTCATAATTAGATTCTTTACCCTACAGCTGTTGTTGCTGAACTCTTACATTTCTTCTTCATTATTACAATAGTTTCATGTGAAAAGTACAAGTCTAACAAAAAGAAAAAAAATGTTCTGTATGTGTTCATAAATGTGCCATTTACATGATTACTTTTAGCAGGTCAAAACATGCTTGCTAATAAAATGTTTTGTATTGTGTGTGCCTTCTAGCAACAGTACATGTTCTTCATGTTTCACTGTTGCAGTCCTGGCTTATGGGATTTCCTGCTTCAGAAGCCCTTGGTCAGCCCGACTACCAGAGTAAAAAAATTCCTTCCTCCTAAGGCTGGCAGATGCTGTACTCTGACGTTGGTACATTTGGCTATAAAGGGAGCCAGCCGATGCCATGACATCAATCTTTCTTACCGTCAGAGCCCGAAGCAGTAATGAGTGCAGTCATTTGAGTCGCAACAGAGCGAGACGTTTTTTAAAAGCTAAGTACCTTGTTGGGGAACTCTTTGTCTTTTATGTCAGATAAAGTTAGAACTGTCTGTACTGTGGAAAAGAAATCCCAGACAGAGACTTTCCTACTTTGTGTCGTATGCTTAGGCCCAAACACGACGTCCCTAATTGCCGTCTATGCACCTGTTTCAATACCAGAACTATAAGGTTTAGGGCCGAAATTTTATCTAAGTACCTTAGTCAGCAACCCATGTCCCATCACTCAGTGGAGTCTGTCAGTTATCCTGAGATTGAATTCTGTAAGCATAAGAAGGAAAAAAGGCCCAGATTTAGGGCCTCTGATGACACCGGTTCGCAGTCTGCTAGTCCCCCAAGGCTTATAGTTGGGAGGAAAGTGAGGCACTTTTGCGGCCCCCTTCTACAAGTGAGGTGGTGGCACATGCCTCTGTCGAGACCCATTTGGTGTTCAACATGCTGTTTGGTCCCTCTACTTCAGTGCAGGACTTGGCTTATGGTTTGTCAGTTGGACCCATAGTTGGTATTCAGGCTTTGGCTTCTGGCTAATGATTGTCAACCGATGACGCTCCCCCAGGGCATCTGCCAGCAACCATTTTTTCCTTTTGAGAGACTAGCATCAGAATAGCAAGGGCACACAGGACTAAGACAACACCTGCACCAAAGAAGAGCTCGCCCTCAGGACCCGTGTGTATGGCTACTGGCTCACAGCCCCCTGGATACCAACAGGACTTAGGCTGGTCAATGGCCTTATTTCTCTGGTGAGAGGCAGGTACATTTCCCATGAATTTTCACCAGGAAAAAGGAAGAGAGATCCTACTCCTGAGCCCCTTTCAGAAACCCCTGATTCACATGAGGATTCTGATCAGGAAGACTCTGTCCTGGAAGATGAATCCCTTCTTACCTCCTTTGAGGATTCTGACTCAGAATAGGTTTACCTTCTGCTACACCCCCTGAGGGCATCACCTTTGGGGAAACTCTGCAAGCTATGAAAGAATTTTTCCAGTGGCAGACACAGGAATACCCCCCCAATCAAAAAAGAGGGTGATGGAGTTCCTAGATCTCCCACAGCACAAACCCTTGGCTATTCCTCCAGTCTTGGAGGTGGTAGAGGATGTTTTCATGGAATCATATCTCATCTCAGACTCACTTCTCCCACCCCCTCGAAAAACAGACAGAATATTCCTTTACAAGAACCCGACTGCTGACCCTGAGGTTGTCACTCCTGGGCCCAAAACAGTTACAGCTAGTACCTCTAAATACCTACTACCTACAGACAAAGAAAGCAGGGCACTTCACAGGCTCAGAAAGAAGGTTTACACTTCCTCTACCCTGGCCAAGAGGGCCCTCAGCTGCCAGTTCCATATGATTAAATTCCAGAAAAGTATCTTGGAAAATATGAGAAAGAAAATGCCCTATCTGGAAGACGAGAACACCTCCAAGGAGCTGTTGGATCTCTGCCATTTCAGTGACTAGGTTACTAGGCACTCCTTGCACTGAGGGTATGATGCCCTGGAGGCATCTACCCAAGCTGCTGTTTCTGGTTCTGTTATCAGAAGACACACTTGGCTTAGAGAACAGACATAACCAGAATAGGTCAAATCTAAACTGCTAGATGCACCCCTGGATAAAGGCTCCCTTTTTGGACCTAAGGCTGAGGCTGTCATAAAAAAGATGGAGGATAAAGCTAGATCCATGCAGACTGTTAAAGACTTCCTCCAAGTTTAGCCATCCAGATTGAGTAGGAACTTTCCCACTAAACATTGGTCCTTTTCCTCACAATCTAAGCTAAGTCATAGAAAAACCGAAGAGAAAGACCTCATAGACAGCAGCAACAATCTCAAAGGGCGAGGCAGTGGTCATCAGAAGCACCCAAGCTGGGGAATTCTAGGCCAGAGGGCCCTAGCCAAGATCAGCAATGACTCATCCCCTATCCTGGATCTGTCCATCCTCCAGAAGTCTCTCTTAGTTCCCAAATTCAAAATTCTTATTCTTCAGAAGTTGCTCCCCATGATAACCCCTCAGGCTGTAATGGTTACTCTGGACCTGAAAGATACCTATGTACACATTCCTATAGAAGAATCCTGCAGAAGTTTTGTATGCTTCAGAGCATGTACAAGTCACTTTCAGTTCTCAGCTGTTCCCCTTGGCTTGTCTACTGCTCCCAGGGTCTTCACAAAATGTTTGGCCCCTGTGATCCCCTTATGCATAATGAGAGGCATCTAAATTTATCCTTACCAATTTATCCTTACCTGGATGACTGCCTTATTCAATCCACAAGTCAGTCAAAGTTCCTCAAGGATCTGGCTGTTACCCAGGCCATACTCTCTTCCCTATGGTTCACCATAAACCTCAACAAATCCAACACAAAACTTACCACTGGGATATTTTTCCTGGGGGCTCTGCTGGATTCCTCCCTCCAAAAGGCATTCTTTCCTCCAGACAAGGCTGCCTTTCTAACCTAATACTTCCAGGCCATTATGCAGAGACAATGCTTTTCAGCCAGTGAATTCCTCAGATCACTGGGCCACGTGGCATCCTGTATACTAATGATCCCTCTGGCCAGACTACACATGAGAAAGCTTCAGTGGTACCTCAAGAATATCTGGTGCCAACTTTGGAGACAGAAATTCAACTAATTCCCTCCCTCAGGGAGGAACTAGCATGGTGGGCACGAGCATGTACACTGAACCAGGGTCTGCCCTTCAGGTTCATCCCTCAGGACCAAATCTTAACCACAGATGCATCAGACACAGCCTGCAGATCCCATTTCCAGCACCTCCTATCTCAGGGCAGATGGAAAAACAGTTCATACACAAACACATAAATTGGAAAGAACTGATGGCAGTATAGAAGGGCTTGATGGCCTTTTAGGATCAGTTGAGACCAGAGGTTCTACTTATAAAAATGGACAAAACAACAGTCATCTGGTACCTAAACAAACAAGGGGGAACTTACTCCTACCCTCTTTGCTGTCTGGTAGTGCAGATCTGGGAGACAGCACATGGGGTTGCATCTGATGGTGCAGTACCTTCATGGGGCTCAGAATACTATAGCAGACCACCTCAGCAGACACTTGATGGATCCTCATGAGTGACAGCTGCATCGGGAAATTTTTCTCAGCATATCCCAGAAATGGGGACCCCCACAAATAGACCTCTTTGCCACCAACAAAAATGCTCAGCTAAAAAGATTCTTTTCCAGGAACAAACTTCATGCAGCCTGGAGGACAGATGCCATCTCATTCCCCTGGAACCATTTATTTCTCTATGCATTCCCTCCTCTGCCTCTCCTTCCGAAAACCCTTCTAAAAATCAGGGAAAAAGGACTGAGGGTCATCCTGATAGCCCCAGACTGGCCCAGGCAATATTGGTACCCTCTGCTAATGCCTTTGACCAAAGAAAAACTTTGGCAGCTACCCAAAATAGTAGATCTGCTGACTCAGGCAAAGGGGAAACTCCTGCACCCCAACCTGCAGACTCTCAAACTCTCAGCCTGGATAATTCAACAAACTTCTACTCAGAGCTACCCCTGAGTAGCCAGGTGCTTAATATGCTCAAAGAGTCTAGAAGACCCAGTACTAGATAAAAACTACTCTGCCAAATAGAAAAGATTCTCTGTTTGGTGTCAGGAGAAGGGCCTCAATCCTTCATCAGCCAACATTGCAGCCATCTTAGAACCTGGCTTTCTTGGTGGATATAGGCCTATCCTTCCCATCCATTAAAATACAGTCTCTGCCATTTCAGCCCATATTCTTAATCTTCCTCCTGCCTTCTCCCACCTTCTAATGAAACAATCCCTTAGGGGAGTCCTTCATGTCAGACCTTCCAGGAGGCAACCCACCCCCTCCTTGGGGCCTCAACTTTCTTCTAGAAAAATTGACCTTATCCTCCTTCGAACCAGCTGCTTCCACTGAAATAAAATTCTTGACATGCAAAACTGCCCTCTTACTGACCATCACCTTAGCTAGAAGGGTCTCTGAGTTGCAAGCCCTCATGGCAGTGGAACCATTTATTATTTTCCACCCTGACAGTGTATCACTCAGAACCAGCCCTTCATTTATGTCCAAGGTGGTCACAGACACTTCCCTGAACCAGGCCATGTACTTGCCTACATTCTTCCCTAGGCGACAAAACCAGGGAGAAAGAATTTGTCATTAATTAAATGTGTGCAGGCAGCTTTGCTACTATCTTGACAGAACTAAAGCTGTAAAATAAACAGAACAGCTGTTTGTTACCTTTGCCATGGGATCTGAGGGCAAACCAGTCTCCAAACACACTTATCTCCAAGAGGATCTCCCACTGCATTTTCTTTTGTTAAACTTACCATGGCAAGAAGTCTCCTGAATCCATTTGGACTCACTCTACTAGGGCCACATCTTCCTCCACAGCTTTCCTAAAGAGAGTACCTACCAGAGACATTTTGGAAGCAGCTACATGGTCTTCTGTGCATACCTTTACCAAACACTACCAACTATCAGCCTTCTCCAGGTTCAGAGCAGGGTTTGCAACTGCCGTTTTGCAGGGCATCCACTCCTCTCCTTAAAACTCCTACCACTCTCCTCATAGCTTTGGGAATCATCCCATAAGTTAGGACTGCAACAGTGAAACACACAGAACATGGTACAGTTGTGTACACTTACCATAAATGTAAATGTTAGAATGTATTCACTGTTGCAGTTTCCTTTCCCTTCCTCCATCCCCCTTATTCTCCTTACAATAACTGTTTAATTTCCTGTCTTCCCCTGCCAGAGAGCCCTATGCAGGGAAACTCTTCAGACACTATACCCTCTTATTTTACCCTTCAGTTAAGGGTCACCTCTGGGGCTCCTACCTTCTAGGGGCAGGAAAAACTGATGTCATGGCATTGGCTGGCTCCCTTTTTACTCAAGCATATCAACATCAGGTTCATATGTCTAAACTGTCCAGATTTTTGCCTCATATTTTCAGTCTTTTCCTCATAATATTTGCGGTTTTCTAGCAAATTACTGAGATTTGACGTCACTAAATAATACTACATAATGGCAGACATTTGAGTTTCAGATTTCATGTCCTTCAGAAAATGCATAATAATTTAAAACTAGTTTATAGAAGCAATGTTTAAAATCTGTCCCTATTTTTGGGCCTTTGTCCCTCCACTATATGTTAATTTATTATTATTAATTATTTAACTCTTGGCTAGGCTTGGAAGGGCCCCAGGGCTATTAGCCTAGTAACCACGTATGATCCTATGATCATTATTTCTGGCTTTGTCCAGCTTCCTTGTGCTGAGAGGTTGAGAGGTATGGTCAGGGTAGAACATCCACCAGCATTAGGAAGAGGGAATTTTTTTACTCTGGTAGTCAGGCTGACCAAGGGCTTCCGAAGTAGGAAATCCCATAAGTCAGGACTGCAACATTGAATATTCAAACATCTACATTTATGGTAAGTGTACACAACTGTACTTTCTTTGGTAACTGATTATGGATGCATATTTATTCTAATTTTTCCAGTATCGTGCTTACCTCAGGACTGCATGGTGTCTCGTCTGTGATTTGCTGCTGTGTATCCTTTCTGAAAGGAGGCAGCTTGAAGGCTTTTGTTTAGTGTTACACTGAATAAGGGCAAGTTATTTTGTTTTGCCCTGCCCTGTTATTTTATTCTTACTGATTCCACATCATAGCTTGTGTGATGATGTGAGGTAATGCCAGCTATGCCAGGAGACATAGGGCAGTGGATGTGTAACATATGCCAGCACATCTAGCTGGAATTTAGTAAATAATTATATGTTGTTTGAATATCAGATTGTTTGAATATCAAATTGATTTTTACAGATGCTTGTGTTGAAAATGGATTTGTAGAGTTGCTTGTGTTAAAAATGTACCAACAGTGGGCCCTGACTGTATTGCAACTGAATTAGGTATATATATCTATATATATATATATATATATATATATATATATATATATATATATATATATATATTTGTTAAGAGGATACTGGAAGAGAAGAGGTTAAGGTCAGCTCCAGCTAACTTTGGAAAATAGTAAGAAGTTAAAATAGTGGGACTAGTCCATAAAGATTTTATCTCAGTTTGGAATTATACCAGATCTGTATTGTCTGTAAGAAGTATGATTTGTTAGTCTCTGTAGGAGGAGTAGACATTTTTAATTGTTTTATGACTTCCAGAACCTGTACCAAATCTGAACAATTCTCTTGTGTGTATATTATTGACATGTAGGTGCTAAATCCTGGCAGTTTCTAGCAATGGGGGGTTTCATGGGAACCCGAAGTCAGATGACCAGATGTATGTGATGTCATTCTGTGCAGAAATAATATTTTAATATTAGGTGAGACTCAGGGCAGTTTGTTTCTTGGAACCTGACATAGAAGGATCCCTCACATATGCCTTGCTCTATTGAATAACTAGGAACAGTAATTCTCTATATCAGTCAGGAAAATATAGTGAGAGTAGTTAAGTATTGTTTTTCTGTAACTGTGTGAATCTTTCCAGCTGTGTTATTTTTAATATTTGCTGTGACTGAAACTCTGGTGTTTACTGTAAATAGATAGTTCATATTTTCATGTTCTTTTAATATTTATTATTAAATATGTTTAAACTTTTCATTGTGGTTAGTCCTTTAGAGAATATTTTAACCTTTGGGAGTACTTATATCTATTGGTGACACTGTGGTCACTCTTGAAGCCTGGCTATTTGGTCAACATTATCGTTTGTATTAATATTAATTTAATTCAGTGTAATTGGGTACCACTTGAAGAGCCTTAGGTAGCTGGCTTTGTAGTGTCTGATGGTGGTGATAACTACCTTATAGTCTGGGCAGAAGGGGGTACAGCAGGTAAATCTGTGCCAGCCTTTCCCAAGTGTGTGTGTGAAAATCAAATCTCACAGTGTGTGTGTCAGCTACTTGAAGCAGGGACACAAAGCACTGGTTTCACAGAGAGGGTGCTGAAGGACTTGGCATGAACACTCAGCTGAGGACTTAACCCTGTGGCTGTGCTACTGGGGAGCCTTATTGGGGCCCTTAAGGGAGACACATATAAAGAAATCTAGACACTGGACTGACTGTGTTCCATGTGTGCTCTTAAGGGAAATTGTGCTTGATGCAGAGAGGTTACATCTGGAAATACTAAGTGTATCCATTTGTATTCCAAGTGAGCATCCCTCTCCAGAGTCAGAGGTGAGGATTCAGGCTTCTTGTTTACTGGCCCAAAGTGGGGATGTCACAGCTTGTCCTACCCCTTTTTTGGTTGTGAGGTCCTCAGCATCCTGCAAGGTCCACTAGCTCATTGTATTCCCTTTAGGGAATGTAATGTGGATATCCAAAGCTTATACTTCTGTCGCTGCTCTCAGCTCTTCTATGTCAAGGCTGTAGTTTGAACCCAGATCACCTGTGTCATGGATGGACTGTGACGTGTATGCAAGTGCTAGGCCTTCATCCAGGTATTTCGTTACCCCCCAGTTTTAAAATTCCTGCAAGTATTTCTGTAGTTAGCAAGTTAAAGAATTAATTCTTAAAGATCATGTGCAAAGAATTTTAGATGGTTTAAAAAAAAGAGTTGTACTATGAAGCAGATTGCATCTTCATGCTTGCAATCCCTCATTTACAGTAAACAGGTTTTTAACTATCATGCAGCTTAAATTTAACTTTTAAATTTCCTAGGAAAATGTGGAAATGAACCCAGAATATCTACTAGTGTACCCCTCTTATGTATTTGATGTCAGTGAGGAAGCAAACCTTAATTACTTGATTAATTACTAAACAATAACAAGCAATTCTTTTTCTTCCAAACTGTTAATTAAATTAACAGTTTAGCAGAAAACAAACTGCCTTACAATTGTTTCACAAGTTGTAGTTCTCCTCCCCTTGACAACTTTAAAAAGACAAAAAAGAAAGAAAGAAACCCTGTGAGTTATGATCCTTCACATAAAGTATAGTTGCTTTCCATGTGGTCCTACAAAGACATATTCACAGTGATTCAGCTGCTCTTGTGGGCCATTTTAAGCTTGGCCAAATTACCTTTCAAAGGAGAGAATCAAACTCTGTATTTTGTGTTTGTTGGGTAAATACATTAACACTTATGCCAACCCCCAACCTAACCCCTGTCAAGAGAATGTTACAACAGTTGTGTAAGCTTAATTTCCCAGCAGTATTTTTTTTCTACTGCTAGGAGGTTTCTCAGGATATACATCACAGTATCACATAATTTCTTCATAGTAGGTATTAGATAAAAACAGCCATAACAAGAAGCCATCAAATAACCGTGTAAATTATTACAGATTTGCTTTGCTTTTATCTCACTGATTGAGGCTTTACCGTGTAGCTAGAGTATGTAGTAGTGGTATTTTTCCCTTTCCTAGCTGTAAAGTATTATTTTGGTGTTTGGTGAAGGTTGTGCTTGAGTTAGGTCTTGTTGTGTGATGTTTCCCTTTCCAACCCACTTAACCTCCAGTACCTTTTCTTTTACTTTTTTTTTGTGGTTCATCATATGCCATGTCTAAGGAATATGTATGCATGTAATGTAATTTCCTAGCACAGTGCATACAGTTGTCACATGTGTAGGTGCCTGCTGTCAGGGCACTTCAGCTGGCTCAAGTTCCTGTTGGTAGCTTATCAAACTAAGCAAACTGTTCTAGTCTGTAGCCAGGCCTGCCTTATCTGCTGGGCCTTAGGATGCTTTTTTGAATATTTCTGCTAAAAGAGAATGAGGAAATATTCTGTAGTTTAACAGTTTTTGATTGATGGTACATTTGAAATGAGTACTTTTTTGGTAGAAGAATGGTGCTTCACACTGCATACCCTCCAAGTATGAGAATGGATGCCATGGAACACTTCTAAGGTCCTCATTGCTGTAAAGATAAATCTGGTATGTGTATACACTATTAAGAAAGTACAATCTTAATTTGAGGAAGCCTCTGTAGTGAGTCATTTATGAGCTTTGTTCATGTACCCTATTTCATGACTTCTCTGAAAACAAAAATCAAGTCTTTATGGGTATCTGGGTAACCCCACTTTTGGCACACTTAGCATATCACTGCACTGAGTTAAGGAACATGTAGCACCAAAGGTATCTATAGCTCTTTCAGGCAACATGGATTTCGTCTAGATGTGCACTGTTTGATGTCTGGGAAGTGCATACCATCAGAATGAGTTTGTGATTTAAATTATGATCAAAGTCTACCACAGAGACTGAATTATTAGTGTAGAGAAGGAACATCATGTAAGCTAGCTTTGTAACTGGCAGTGCTACAATCCTAGAGCCCACCAATATTGGAGGAAAAAAGGTTTAAAGTCTTCGTCTATGCGTTGCACATGGCAGCATTGGATGAAAGCCCCAAAAAATGACTGGACAGACCGCTTGCCCAAGAATCACAGAAGCGAAGGGTTACTTTAGATCCCTTGACCGAGCCGTCATCCTCTAGAGAATTGTACACTCTCTAGGCCTTATAGCCTTCAAAACACAAAACTGAGTAGGGAGGCACTTCCTCTGTAACTACTTTTGTGAATGAGACATTCTCTTACCTAGGCTAGTGGAGGTACTTCTGTTAAATGAAAAACAGTTCCTAGGAATACATTTCTGTGTCTGAGACTTGGAATTAGAAGTTGGCTTGAGGGTTGTATTGGTCCTTACAGATCCTCCTACATCCATGTTTCAGCACTTGGCCTTCAACAGCCACATGTTGGACTTTTAGAACCTGTCATGATTCACAGTGGATAAATGCATGCGATCTCACTGCAGCAGTTTGCTTCAATGCCTGGACTAGAACCATGATGATGATTTCCTTTTTTGGGTGCTGTTTCTGATGCCTGCCTTCCCATCAAACTCCATTCCTGACACATTTGGTATGGATTATGGCTGCAGCGATGAGCAGGAGTGGTTGTAGAATTTTAGTAGGAGGGGATATATTTGATGAGAAGGTGAGCTATCCTGATGCTGAGATTGACAGATAATAGACCTTTCTTTTCTACCAGCTACTCTCCCTTATGACTTCTGTTTTGTGAAGGCCTTTCGGCAAATAAAGTCCACTTTGGTGTAATCATCTGACAGTGATTGAATGCTTATTTATCACAGGCTGAAACAGAACCCAAGATTAACCTTAAGATCATCATCATGAGGATATTGGACATTTCATAAGCTGTGTGTTGCACAGTATAGATAGACTGTCCATGTATGCTATACTGATGAGCCCAGACAAGGATAAAACATGCCTTTTGGTACTGGTGTCTGGTTTATTGGCCTGAGTGCCTTATAAAAGGCTTGGGTTTATTAAGTACCTGCGTGTCAGCATGCATTCCAGAGATACTACTCTAGTACACCTTTATTTTTTTCAGAGGAAATTTGCATAGTTTTTATGATGCCTTGAATAGAGGGAGGCTTACAAATATTTTTGTACAGATTTTTGTTTGTTTTGCTATATCTCTCTGGTTCGATAAAACATTTCACATGGGGAAATTTGCATAGTCTCCATGGTACCTCAATAAAGGGAAGCTTGCAGACTGTTTTGCCATGGTCTTTCTGGTTGAGTTCTAAATACAGGTGCTGTGGGATGTCTTTCTTTTTTTTATTATTGTTTTATATGTACAGGAGTCAATTGAAAATATTTTGCACACCACTGTGAAATTGGGGTTTCTGTTTTGCATGTCTACCTTTGAATTATCATATCTGATGAGGACTGTGGCCACTAGCATTTGCTTTCCTGGTGTGGCCTGCTTTTTGGTCTTTTCTCTCCATGCACTGTTTCAGACACCAAATGTAGGGATTCAATCACCAGTGGTGCTCCTTTGAAGAAGAAAATGGAAATGTCCAATATGTGGTAAAACCCTTTCTTTGTGCACCTTTTTATTTGTTTCTTTAAAGCTAATTCCAGCATTTAGAAGAAAAACACCTTTAAGAAGTAGACACAGCCTGCCTAGCACCAGGCACCCTATTCCTCCATCATGCCCCCCCAGTGAGGGCTTCATCCAATTATCCTGGTTTCAGTCCTGATTACTCCTTGGCATCTTTGTGTTATCAATGTGCAAAATCTGGCAATTGGTTTGCTTTTCTTGCTTGCTAATGTTATGATTTGCCCATGAACACAGTCAACTGTTCTGGATACAGTCTTCCTTCCCTTTCCCTGTGTTGTGTAACTTCGGAATTATTATATGTAAGTTTCAGAGTGTGCATGGGAACTATTTAAAACTACCCCATTACTTAATCTGTAATGGGCAATTTTTGCAGGTGATGGACAGAGCTGGTGCCCTAAGATGGATTGAGTAGCAATCTCTCATAGGAGATGCCTACCTCCAGGGGAAACCCATGTGGACTATTTCCCAGATTTACCTCTGCTTCATGAGAATCAACTGGAATAGAAGGGTTTGGGGGCCTCATAAGGAAAAGTCATATTCTGGAGTTATAAAATGACAAATAGGCATTCAGGTTTTTATTAAACCACAGATTCCCTGACTCTTTGGTAACAAAAGCCTTTGGGAGACTTGCAGGTTGCATCACCTGTGAGAGTGAGTGACATTTTATGTACAGGGAGTGAGCAAGGGATTAGAGAAAAAAAAGATACTTTGCTGGATGAAATCCACACCATGGTTGTGGTTGAAGCACACTAATGAGTCAGATTGTCAGTAGGCATGGAGAGCAAAAAAAAATCAGCTTCTCTGCTTTGTATGCCTGCATTGTATGATAGGCTGCGGGATGCCCTGCAACTTTGAATTGCGTAAAGAAGTAATGAATGTCAGAGAATTAATGAAGTAGTCAGTCACTAAGTAAGTGTTACACATTGTCCTAGTTGTTAATGGAATTGTTTGACTTGGATATTGTAGCAGTTAATGCAATTGTTTAACTTTGGTTGGGAGGGTGAAGAGAATCGCATGTTTTAGGTTTCTCACTGGACAAAATAGTCTCTGCAGTGAACCTTATCTGTTGGTGGAAGGAAGGATTCCCTTCTGATATGTTTGAATAAGAAATTCTACCATTAGGTCTACCCTTTGCTAGATAGGTAGCCATTTGACTTTCTTTATACCGTCAAGGGATGCTTTCTGAAGGATCACAGTGGTTTGGAGATCTGTTTTTTTTTCCACTAATGCTATGATTGTGAAGCCATAGTCAAGGAGATATATGTCTTTAGAAGTAGTTGCCCTCTCTAGGGGATGTAGTGTGAAAACATTTGCTCCCCCATGAATGGTTCACACATGATCATTTTTAAACTATTTCTCGATCACAACTGCTTGAAAACATTTTCTTTACAACCCACTTGCTAGTATTATAATACAAATTTTGCAGAGAGTCAAGTTCCCCTGTACCTTCTTACCTCCATACCCCAAAGCTAGTAAATCTACAGTTGCACAGTGAGTTTGTGAATAAAGTTTTTTATGGCCAGTTGTATTTAGACAGAACCCTGTCGACTGGTCATCAATCCCCTGTAGCGTATGTGCGAAAGTTTTCATTCTCAGAGGAGTTTGCTGATTTTATTTCTGTTTTTTTTTTCTTTTTGGTAGCTGAAGATGAGTGACTGGTCTAATCCGATCCCAGGTTATTAAAAGGAATATCAAGCAGTAAGCTGTAATGGTGGGAAAAATCAGAGAGCTGCACCTGAATGAAACTCCAAAGACTGAAGTCTGGTGAACAGTATATCCAGGAATGAACCAACTCCCAGACTTGTATCTGACATAAATGATTGAAGAAGGGGTGCACCATGTACAAAAGACTAGAATGATCAGTTCTGACAAGAACAGACTGAGCAAGCGCTTGAGGTAGCTTCTATTACAAAGTAACAGACTTCCTTTTTATATTCTTCTGTGCAACTGTCTAGCCTCATCTTCTCATTCTTTTCTCACTTCTTCCAGGTATCCCTATATACAGGAGAGAATGAAGCTGTCATGTGGCAAGGGATGGCATTTTTCTTCTGTGGTTCTAACCTCCCAACATACCCTGCCCCCCACTCCTTTGTGTGGCTTGCCAAATCAAAGGCCTTACAACTGCAGTGCATTCTCTCTGTGTGTGGGTATGTGAGTGTGCATGCATGTGCACCCACAGTCTTCCAAGTGCATGCTAACAGTTGCTTGCCGAGTAAAAGATATTTTGCAGACCAGTGCTCATTCCAAGTTGTAACTTACGGTAGACCAAGGATGATTTTTCTCCTCATAATTGGCAAACCAGCATTGACTACTTGTGACTGTCCCTTCCAACCACCTTCTCTAGTATCCAGGACAGTAATCAGTCCTAGGTCATGTGGGTAGAATTTTATACTTCTACATCACAGATCCAGCAGAGAGGTATGGGCACTGACCATGACAAAGGCCAGGGGTCAGGACCTCCTAACAGCAGACAGAACACAGTTGCTAATTGAATATGTAGTAAAATTGACAACTGCAAGCCTTGCTATCCCTGTGGAAGGGAGTTAAACCAATGCATCACGTAACATAAGTAGTGCAGACTAACCAGAAATACCTGAGCAGGCTGCACCTTTTCAATGAGAGAAGTCCCCCTGCTTCTCCCTAGTTTCTGTTCTCAAGGAGAGATGCACAGAAGAAGTGATTGGTCAGGGACGATGCACAGAAGAAGTGATTGGTCAGGGACGAAACGAAGACCAACTGTTCAGGAAAAAGACAATATAGAGAGTAAAGAAGATTCCCTCACTTCATCTTCAGTTTTACTTCAAGTGATAGTGAAACACCAAATATAGCAGAGTTATAAAATATGTAAAACATTAATAAAACCAAAAAAATAGTAACAAAACAAGCAGATGAATACGTTTAAGAAGAAAACACTGCTCCAGCTATAAAAGATAAATTAAAAGTGGATAAGATTAACCAAATGCAGGTACTGGCCTCAAACATCAAATTTAGTAACAAAATAAATTTAAGTAAGAACAAGCTCAAGCAAACCAGATTTAACTCATGGAAGATGGCCAAGGTGGTGTACGTCTGAAGGTAAAGAGGCAGCAGATTAAACAGGTATGGTGCTTGATATGCAAACACTTGTCGTCTTTCAATGCATCTGCGCTGAGCACAGAACCTGGGAGGGACAGTACAGTACCACAGTCTCCTTTATGTAAGAAGTACCAAGCCATGTATAAACAAGTAAAAGATTTAACATCAGGACCTTAAAGGTGGTTCAAGACCAAATGGACACCTGTGAAGGCTATGCAGGGCAAGCGTAATATGTTGGTATCTCGAAGAACCAGCAAGAAAAATGAATACAGAGTTCAGATCCAGCTACAGTCAGTCAGTCTTGGTGACAGGTAGTCCCAGGTAAAGGGCATTGCAGCAGTTGTGGTAGGAAGGGACCATGGAATGAATGACTACTGAAAAATCAGCTTAAGGCAATAGGTGTTTGAGCTTGGAAATGTTCTACAGATGGAAGCAGGAGGGTTTAACTTCAGCAGGCACTTAGTTCTGAAGTATCAGCTGACAGTCCAGGACCACTCCGAAATTACATACCTTGTTTAACACTCTCAAGCCTATTACCTCAATAAATGATGTGGTTACATCCACAGCCTCAGCCCTGGAGGTGTTTAGCTTCATCTGATTAGTCTGTAGCTCTTTAACAAGACTGTGCACACCCGTCATGTCTTTGACCAGAATGAATGGTCTGTAGCCCTTTAACAAGACTGTGCACACTCGTCATGTCTTTGACCAGAATGAATGGGTCTGTAGCCCTTTAACAAGACTGTGCACACTCGTCATGTCTTTGACCAGAATGAAAGGTCTGTAGCCCTTTAACAAGACTGTGCACACTCGTCATGTCTTTAACCAGAATGAATGGTCTGTAGCCCTTTAACAAGACTGTGCACACTCGTCATGTCTTTGACCAGAATGAATGGGCTGTAGCCCTTTAACAAGACTGTGCACACTCGTCATGTCTTTGACCAGAATGAATGGGCTGTAGCCCTTTAACAAGACTGTGCACACTCGTCATGTCTGTGACCAGAATGAATGGGATGTAGCCCTTTAACAAGACTGTGCACACTCGTCATGTCTTTGACCAGAATGAATGGGCTGTAGCCCTTTAACAAGACTGTGCACACTCGTCATGTCTTTGACCAGAATGAATGGGCTGTAGCCCTTTAACAAGACTGTGCACACTCGTCATGTCTTTGACCAGAATGAATGGTATGTAGCCCTTTAACAAGACTGTGCACACTCGTCATGTCTTTGACCAGAATGAATGGTCTGTAGCCCTTTAACAAGACTGTGTACACTCGTCATGTCTTTGACCAGAATAAATGGTCTGTAGCCTTTTAACAAGACTGTGCACACTCGTCATGTCTTTGACCAGAATGAATGGTCTGTAGCCTTTTAACAAGACTGTGCACACTCGTCATGTCTTTGACCAGAATGAATGGTCTGTAGCCCTTTAACAAGACTGTGCACACTCGTCATGTCTTTGACCAGAATGAATGGTCTGTAGCCCTTTAACAAGACTGTGCACACTCGTCATGTCTTTGACCAGAATAAATGGTCTGTAGCCCTTTAACAAGACTGTGCACACTCGTCATGTCTTTGACCAGAATGAATGGTCTGTAGCCCTTTAACAAGACTGTGCACACTCGTCTTGTCTTTGACCAGAATGAATGGTCTCTAGCCCTTTAACAAGACTGTGCACACTTGTCATGTCTTTGACCAGAATGAATGGTCTGTAGCCCTTTAACAAGACTGTACACACTCGTCTTGTCTTTGACCAGAATGAATGGTGTGTAGCCCTTTAACAAGACTGTGCACACTCGTCATGTCTTCTTGAGGTAAGCAGAAGTGTAGATGGAATTTCTTCACCATAGCAGTGATTTGCTAAATCCCCCCTCTCCTGTCTTTGATCTCCTCCTGAAAAATATACCATAAGCAAAAGATAACCCACGATCAAACCCTGTTGCACTCAACAGATGAGATGGTAAGAAGAGGTACAGATATAGATACCTGAGTAACACTTTTTGAAGTATAGTTAGGTGTAAATTAAACCACTCTAAAACCATACAGAAGATACCACACAAAGTTCTCAACTAGGATACCATGATCAGTAGTTTGCGATGCTGCTGAGTGATTAATCAGGATGAATACAGAATATCACATATAGTTGTATTGCTGAATGTTTGGCCTGTCTTCATTTCACTTCACTGTACTTTTTGTAAATACATATTTCACTCTATCTCTATATGTATCTGCTCAAAGCTATTCGCTATCTTCTGCTTCTTTCGGCTTTTCCCGATTAGAGGTTGCCACAGTGGATCACCTGTCTGCTCATGATGGGCAGTGGAGTTTTACGGTGTTGAGTTGCCAGCCCAGTGCCCAACCTCCACAGAAGGCACACACACGCATGCACGCCTAGGGCCAATTTAGAGTGTCCAATCCACCAACAGCATGTCTTTGGGATGTGGGAGGAAACCAGAGCACCCGGAGGATACCCATGAGACCACAGGGGAGGACATGCAGACTCCGCACAGAAGGCACTCCAGTCGAGGATCGAACTGGACAATCTCTTGCTGTGAGGCAGCAATGCTAACCACTGCACCACCGCCGCTGCCCCAAAGCTATTTGCTATAATCTCTTATATTTCCTTTAACCTGGGAAATCTGACTAAAACATACTTTCTAGAGCAGTTGACCGTCCCTAGACAGCACAGCATCTTTGGGAACACTGTTTCCTCTCATGTTTCGGATCTTAAAGAGAGAATTTGACTGGAGGGTACACCAGACTAACCCAACAAGCTCTATTCTCTTATTAGTCCATAGGTTTAAACTTGCTGCCTTTTAACCGGGTTCACCATAATTTTTGTTGTAACTCTAAGACTGAATTTTTTTTATTTATTTAATATTTGTTGACCAGGAGAGTCTGACTAGGACAGAGCCTATTTTCAGCAGAGGCCCAGGGAGAAATCCTACAGACGCATGTTTTCAGAATGTGGGAGGAAACTGGAGTACCCAGAGGAAACCCACGTGAACGCAGGGAGAACATGCAAACTTCACACAGAAGGCATCCCAGCCGAGAATCGAACCAGAGAACTTCTTGTTGTGAGGGGACAACATTAACCACTGCACCACTTTGCCAAGCAATTGCCTGACAAAATTGTTGGTCATTGCCACTCCTATCTTCAGCTGTCACTGCAGCTGGGTAGACCGCTCCTATGCAATTTTTTTTTTTTTTTTTACCTGAGGCATACCCTGACATACTGGTAAGTAGTTCTTTTCTTGAGTGTTTCCCAAAATAATCGTGAGCAATTTTAATATGGAAATGTTTCCATATTACAGTTTTCTTCCTGAGAGTCATCTTTTCCAGGCACTTTTTTTTTTTTTTTAATCAGATGAGCGTAAAGAAAACATAGTATGTCTCAGGTTTGAGTTTCTTTATTTGGTCTCCACTCTCAGTGGATTCTACCTAATTTGGGGTCTGCATGACATGAAAGAAATTTCTAAGGGTGCCTACTTACACTGTCTGTAACTGTATGATCCCAGTTAAAACTAAGTTGCTTCTCTGGGATCTTTTCTTTCATTGTTTTTGGAGGATTTATCTCTTTCTATAGGTCCTAACATCCCCTGGTCCTGGTCCTGCATCGTACTTTTGCCAAAGTCTTTTTTTTTTAATTATAAGTTCTAAAGTCTCTTCCTTTACTTCCCAAGCTCAGCCTGTGGTCTCTCCAGTCATTCTTGCAGACTTTCTTTTTCCTTCACTTTTGTAACATCACACATATCTGATCCATTTTTTCCAGTTTGTTATTCTTCTTCATTGTTTTATTCTGCATCATTTCAGCCGTTTTTAGTTTTGAACATAATGTACCTTACTATTCAACACTTAATAGGGAAGCACAATAGCTTGTTTGCCATTTGCCTTTAAGTTGCCTGTATCATAAATACTTGTACATATCTACATGTTACTATTAAATAATTATATTTCTACTTTTTGTTGAAAGACCCATTCCATGCCTAGAAATATAATTTGTGAGTATAAGTCTGAAATTAAGAGTGGTCCCATGCTGTAAAGGGATAAAGCCCTGATAACCTATAATTTAACAGCAGCCCTGGTGCTGCAGTTGGAAACAGTGAAGGAGGAGGATGGAAGTGAGTGACTGATGGTAGCTTCTCTATCCACGAGAAGCAGAGGTGGTCAAAGCCTGTTGCACGACTATTGTTGAAGTAGTTGTATGACTGGCAGCACGATGAACTAAGAATGTGTACTTAGCTGTATTAAGCTGTTCACTTTAGATTCATGTGGTGTGTGCAAGACCATATATATGTCATGGGAAGGCATAACATGCCCTTGTAGTGATGCATGTGCACAGGTAAAGGTAACCTGCCAGTGGTGGTATTAGAACCATATCAGAATTCCCTGAACTTGTTTCTCAATAGACTTGGATTCAAGGTCAGGGTTAGGGACCGCTTTAAAAATTGGGAGGCCCCAGTCTTGGGGATAAAGTTGGGTTCTCAAGCTGTATGGGTGAGGATACACTGTATAGGCTTGTTTAACGTGAAAAAAAACAGAAGGACTAATACCCTCCATATCTGCCAGGATGATTTTGTGTGGTCAGGTCTTGTCTCTAGCAGCAGTCAGATAGACCATCATAACAGAGATAAACATGGAATCAAGATCTATAGTTGACAGGCAGGAATAAAAAAAGCAAACAGAAAAAAAAAATTTTGTAGGCAAATGCTATCAAAATGGGAGGCAAACCTCAAATGATGAAGTTAGAGAGGGAGTTGCAGACTTGTTCAAAAGATGGGGCTATCATTGCTAAACAGTTCTTCTAAGATCTGCTCTTAAGCAAGTTTTCTCTATAATTGTCTGCATTGACACAGTATACCAGCCTAGTTTACTTCACACGTGTAATGCATATTTTGTTTTCTAAGTCACAGTATGTCCAATCCATTGTTTTACTTGTTTGCTATGTTATATGTAAAGTGCATTCTGGAGATCATCTGTGTAGGCCTGTGCTGCAGGTCGGCTTAGCCCAGGTAACAAGGCAAGTAAATACATTTCATGAGAGGCTAAATACAATCAATATGTTTTGTGTCGGCAAGAAGCAGCGTACAAGGGGAAATGCTAACAAATATTGGCTTTGTTCCATGTCGGACTTTCCCGGTAAAAACTAAACTGTCTTTCGGCTTTTTCTGGTTAGGGGTCACCACATCGGAACTCCGGTCCACTAATGATTGGCAGTGAATTTTTACAGTGTCGAGTTGGCAGCCCAGCACTCAACCTTCAAAGAAGGCACATCCACACATGTACGCACCTACCAGCTTGTCTTTTTAAATTCACTCGACCTCGGGGAGGACATGCAGACTCCACACAGAAGGACTTTCCCTGTAAACAAATGTTAAATAAATAAATAAAATAAATATTTATTTTCAGAGATAGAGATGCTTATGAAAATTAGAGGTAATTCAAACAAAAGCTGTAGTCAGTACGGCTTAATGGAACATCAACAGTGTACAGGTGATTCACATCTCATCAATAATATGGGAACTTTTGAAGACAAGAAGGACACAGCGGAATGCTTATAAAACCAGAAGACTTCACTGAGTAAGAAGTTCTTACTTGATAGTGATTTGCATGGGATCAATTGCAATATAAACAGAAACAGCTGGGGGTCAGATGCTGATGTTTATGAACATTATTTAACCATCTCCAAACTTTACTCTTGAGCTGATGTTTTACTGTAAAATAATTAATCAGTACCAGGTGGCCTGCAGACTGTTATCTGCTGGACAACTCTTTCCTGTTTAATTGACACCTGGGCAAATCACTTCTGAGAGTAATAAAAACAACGTATGGGCAGTGTTCTTGATGCCATTCTACAGTAATGTGTTGCAGGATAGTTGCTACTAAACTTCCTTGAAGTAAACCATAGACACAAATGCATTGTTCACACAAACCAAGAGACGTTCTTTCAGAATTGCTTAGTGCAGGTATAGTGAAATGAAGTGCTGCTCCATATGTCTCTCTACTGGCCTGTTACTCCCCTAGACATATCTGGTAGTTGCAATACTAACAGTAAATGAAACTGCTAAGAAAGTTTCCATAAGTCTGAATATTTGAATGGGACTTGGACGAGATCTAGCTGTCAAGCTCCCATCTATAGCTGCAGAATAGGGGAAAACTTGCAATGGCTCTAGGAGTCTATTCGCTATAAAGAAAAGCATTGGTGACTTGTGACTGTACAAGAACAGGGGTGCAAAAAGGCCAGAACTATAAAGAAAATCCTGGAAGTGAATATTCAGGAGTTTTTAAATGAATCAAACTATGGAATTATTTCCTACCACTTCTTTGAGAACCTGAATGGTCACATGAAAGAAACAATTCTGAGAAAGAGCAGTTAATTAATGTATGAACAGCTTTGTAAGCAGACATGTTTGTAAGTGTTGCAGTAGCTCAGGCAGTAAGATCCAGTCCGTTCTGTTGAATATGTTGTATTGTTTTGCATTTAATATGAATATGACCACAAATAAGTGCATTCATTCCATTTGTGTAATATTGTCAGTGCACGCACCTTTTATTGGCAGTATATTTACTAACCTGAGGACCTGCCCTGTTAAACTAAGTATAATGAAATGCAGTGATTTGTACCACATTCATGTTCACAGATACAACAGTAGGTACAGTTGTATATTCCTGTCTTTTATTACATACAAACTGCATGAGCACAAGTTAACTTCATATTAGCTTTTTTGTAGTTGTTATGGAGCCTTAGCCAAGTAACTTTGTGTTTCTCAACAGAATTCCAATAATGTTGGCATTAACATCATAAATAATATTGAGCTGGTTTGGTGAAGAGGTCCATTAAGAGCAAAAATGTTGATGCATGTGATTTGTTTGTGCTGATGTTCTTCGTGTTTCACTGCTGCAGTCATTACATTTGGGTTATCTGCTTGCAGTAGCCCTCAGTCGGCCTGATTAACAAAGTCTTGGGTCGTGCGTCGGCTGCTGTCCCTTCTTCCATGACGTCAGGTCATCAGGGGTATAAAGGATGCAGCCGACGCCATTACATCAGTCTTTCTTGCCATGTGGTGCCTGAAGCAGAAGCAGTTCGCCAGTGCCGGTTGGCCGGCTCCTGAAATTTTCATTTTAGAGTTTCAGAACCAAATTCTTCAACTAAAGCCAAGTACCCCGTTGGGGAAACTTTTTCTTGCTCCTTCCGATGTCAGTAAAAGTTAATAATTGCATTACTTGTGGAAAGCAAATACCTCACAAAGATTTTCATTCGTACTGTGTTCCTTGCCTAAGCCCTGACCACGATGTACCTTTCTGTCGGTTTTGTGCTTTATTTAATCAGCGCACTATCCGTTGTCTGTATATTTTCACCTCTAAATATTTTGGTTCTCGTTTAATTATCCAGAAATGTCGTCTGTTAACCATCCGACTGCTGGGATTTTGAAAAAACGCAAAGATAAAGACAGAGACAGGCCGCCAAAGTCCAAAGCTGCCGACGACGCTTCTCCTAAGCCAGTCGCCAGTTCGCCGGTACTCAGTGAGGCGCTTTTGCAGCCCCTGATACCTGCTACTTCTGACTCTCAGGCCTCTACTGACACCCATTTGGAGTCCGGTATGCCGCGAGATGCTTCAACTGTGGAACCTGCAGATGTCTCTAACTTGGATGGGTCTGGAGCCGCTGTGCAGGCACCGGCTTCTGAGGGTGTATTCAGTCCTACGGACTTGCATATTAAACCGATGCCTCCTTCTTCATTTAGGCCAAAATCTCGAACCATGCCTAAGAAACCGATGCCCAGGCCTCTATGCCTAAAAAACAAATGATAAGAATGGCTGAAGATCTTTACAACTCTAATCAGGGGAAGCCAACCCTCCCCTTCTAAGAGACCTAGGACTGAACTTGTTTATGAATCTTCTGACCAGGATTCAGATTTTTCTGATGATCTGGATTTGCCCTTATCTACTTATGAGGATTCTAATGCAGAGGACTGTATTCCCTCGGCTTCCCCTCCAGAGGATTTTTCTTTTGGTGAGACCTTACATACTCTAAGGGAGAATTTCCACTGGGAAAGCCAGGATTTTTCTGATTCAAAAAAGAGGCTTAGGGATTTCTAACTCCTGCCTCAGCATAGGCCTTTAGCTATACCTCGTGTACTAGATGTTGTTGATGATGCCTTTTCAGAATCTAGTTTGGCCCTTGATTCTTTGCCTTCTGCTCCCAGAAAACCTGACAGATATTACAAGGTTCCTGATTCACACAAGTTCCTTTTTAAAAATCTTATTGCGGATCCAGAGACTATTTCACAGGGACCCAAGGGCATTAAGGCTTCTACTGGCTAAAAACCCTACCCCCCTGATAGAGACTCCAGGGCGCTGGATAGATGGGGTAAGAAGGTTTACATTTCTGCAACCTTGGCCATTAGGACTTTAAACTGCCAGTTTCATATGTTAAAGTACGAAAAACATGTTATTGGATTGCTTAAACAGAAAATGATGTTGATTCCTGACTGTGCTGAAAATAAAAAATTACAGGATTTAATGCATTCTGCTGAACAGGTTGGAAAACATACTTTGCAATGTGGATTTGATTCATTAGAGGCCTCTTGCAGGGCTGTTGTTACTGGGTCTGTGCAGAGAAGGCATGCTTGGGTTAAGGAGCAATCATTGTCTGATCATGTTAAAGCTAAATTGTTGGATGCTCCCTTAAATCAGGACTGCCTGTTTGGCAACAAGGCTGAGGAAGTTCTTAAAAAGATGGAAGATAAAGTTAAATCTATGCAAATCTATGTTAAAGATTTCTTACAAGTTCAGCCTCCTAGATTTAGTAGTCACTGGCCTCTAAAAAATTGGTCCTTTCCAGCCCCTTCCAGGTCTTCTCAAGCCAAACCCAGATGCAGCAGAAACCCCAGGTTTCAGTCCCAAGGAAACAAGCAGTGGGGGGTTTCCGCACCAAAATCTGGGAGTAGTAAGACTCCCTCCTATGGAAAACTGTCTCAATGACTTGCTTTTAAAACTTCCAAGCACTTCCCAACTGAATGCTCCTTTAGGCGGAAAGATTGGTCTGCAGGCCAAAAATTGGGAACTCATTACCCTGGACAAATGGATTTTAAATATAGTGTCCCAAGGATACAGATTTCACTTCCACACATTACCAACACCAAGCAGGTGGCCAGACCTACCCCCAAATCAGTGGGCAGACGCCCAAAATCAAGTACTCTCTCTTTTAAACATGGGGGCTATTCATTTGGTACCAAAAGAGGAAAAGGGACAAGGTTTCTATTCTAGACATTTCCTGTTACCCAGAAAAGGCAATACATGGTGTCCTATCTTGGGCTGTTCTACTCTAAACACCTTTCTGGTGATTCCAAAATTCAAGATGCTGACTCTTCACCAGCTGCTTCCTATGCTAGGCAAAGATGCATGGTTGGCAACACTAGACTTAAAAGAAGCATACCTGCACATCCCTATCAGGGAGTCTTGCAGAAGACACCTACACTTCAAAGCCCTTTGGCTTATCTACTGCACCCAGGGTATTTACAAAGTGCCTAGCTCCAGTCATTGCATTTTGCTGGCAAAGAAATATTCAAATATACCCATACCTGGACGATTGTCTAATTCAGGCAGAAAGTCAGGACATTTTTTTGAATCATCTGGCCTTTGATCAAAGGGTACTGACTTGTCTGGGGTTCACCATAAACAAAAAGAAATCACACCTTGTACCCTGTCAACAAATTATATTCATGGGAGCAAGCTTGAATACAACTTCTCAGATGGCTTTCCTCACGCCAGAGAAATGGATTCATTTGACAACCTACTTCAAACAAGTGGCCACAAAAACCCAGCTATCAGCAAGGCAAATGCTGCAAGCCTTGGGGTTCATGACCTTCTGCATTCTTCTAATTCCATATGCAAGGCTGCATATGAGGAAACTACAATGGTATCTCAAAAGCCTATGGTGTCAACATTCACAGGATCTAAAAGCAAGGATTCCTATCATACCTTGCCTACGTCTAGAGTTCCTTTGGTGGGCAGAAGCCTGCCACCAAAACAGGGGACTACCATTCACATTACCCCCTGCCACCCAAATCTTAACAAGAGATGCATCAGACTATGCATGGGGGGCTCATCTGGTAGGGAAGTGCATTCAGGGCAAATGGAACCCAAGTCAAATGCACCTGCACATAACTCAAAAGGAAATGTTAGCTGTACAGAATGCTCTGACAGCCTTCAAGGACCACATTCTTCCAGGACAACACCACTGTCATGTGGTACATAAACAAGCAGGGGGGTACACATTCTTACCACCTCTGCAGACTAGCCATGGCATTGTGGAACACAACCTTGAGCTACCAAGTGAATCGGCAAGCTCAATTCCTGCCAGGAAAACTAAATACACTGACAGACGGACTAAGCAGAAACCTCATGAACCCACACGAGTGGAAACTGGAACCAAGGATTTTCAACATGTTGACAAGCAAATGGAGGAGCCCAGATATAGACCTGTTTGCCTCCCCCCAGAACCATCAACTGGACAAATTTTGCACAAGGATTCCCCACAAGATAGCTTGGAAAGTAGATGCTCTATCCTTCAGCTGGAAAAAACAGTTTATGCCTTTCCTCCTATGCCTCTGCTCTCCAAGGTACTACTAAAGATCAAATAGGGCAAGCTAAGGATGATTTTAATTACACCAGACTGGCGTCGCCAACACTGGTACCCACTCTTGCACAGTGTGTCAAGCTTGGCTCCATGGCACCTGCCTCAGACTCCTTCCCTGTTGTCTCAGCAGGAGAACCAGATTCTGCACCCTTAGCTGCAAACCCTGAACTTAGCAGCCTGGCTAATTACATAATCTCTCCTTTACCATCCCTCAGTAAATCAGTGATGGATATCATTTTAGAGGCAAGGAGGCCTAATACTAGAAAATGTTATGCTGCAAAATGGAAAAGATTTTGTGCCTGGAACCAATCTCAAGGAATGAACGTAGCAGTTTCCAATTTACCTCAGATTCTACAATACTTGACTGAGATGCTTCATAAGGGCTTGTCCTTTTCCTCCATCAAAATTCATACCTCAGCCATTTAATCTCATTATAGCACAGAGCCTCCCCTCTTCTCTCACCCACTGCTCAAGCAGTTCCTCAGAGGGGCCAGAAATTTAAGGCCACCCAGGAGAGCTCCAACTCCAGCCTGGGATCTTAACTTTGTCTTGGAGAAACTCACTCTTCCTCCTTTCGAGCCAGCTGCTACTGCAGATTTAAAATTTCTTTCCTGAAAAACAGCTTTCCTTTTAGCAATCACTTCTGCAAGAAGGGTATCTGAATTACAGGCCCTTATGGCAGTGGAACCTTTCATCATCTTTCATGCGGACAGGGTGTCCCTCAGAACCAATCCCTCCTTCATGCCCAAGGTGGTATCCAGTGTGGCTATTATTCAGTTCATTCATTTGCCTACTTTCTTTCCTAACACACAGAACAAAGGGGAATGGATACTGCACTCTTTAGATGTGCACAGACAGCTTAGATTCTACTTGGACAGGACCAAACCTCAAAGGAAATCTGAACAACTGCTTCTGGCATTTGCTGCAGGGACAGAGGGGAAATCTATTTCAAAACAAACTATTTCAAAATAGATAGGCCACTGCATTCATTTCTGCTATAAGCACCATGGAAAACTTATCCTACAGGGCATCAGACCCCATTCAACCAGGGCTGCATCTACCTCTACAGCCTTTCTCAGGGGCATCCCTATTAGGGACATCCTAGAAGCTGCTACCTGGAGTTCTGTACATACTTTCACCAAGCATTATCATTTGCCAATTTTCTCTAAATCCAGAGCTGGTTTTGCCACTGCAGTCTTGCAGGGCCTTATAGCTGGTCCTAATTCTATTTAAATTCCTCCTTCCAACCTTAGCTTTGGGAATCTACCCAAATGTAATGACTGCAACATTGAAACACGAAGAACATAGTACAGTTGTGTACACTTACCATAAATGTAGATGTTCAAGTGTATTCACTGTTGCAGTCCTGGTTACTCTCCCTCCAGCCCCCTTTCTTCTTTTGGCTATACCTCTGCTCTCACTTACTATGCTCAAAAAGCTTTCTGGTGTATTTGCTTTTTTGTTGGAGGTATATTCTTGTATTTATAGATTTAATCACTTCCATTAGGGGGGCACCTGACATCTGGGGCAAGAAAAACTGATGTAATGGCATCGGCTGCATGCTTTATACCCCTGATGACCTAACATCATGGAAGAAGGGAAAGCAGCCGATGCAGGACCCAAGACTTTGCTAATCAGGCCGACTGAAGGCTACTGCAAGCAGATAACCCAAATGTAATGACTGCAACAGTGAATACACTTGAACATCTACATTTATGGTAAGTGTACACAACTGTACTTTTTCAGTAATCTCCCTGTAAATAAATATCTTAGTGTCTTAGAGCTGGCCTAACTGTAGTTTTAATTTTTGTGATGAAGGCAACCATGATTGAGAAGTAGAGGTTAGGTCTGGTTGCTGTGATTAAACTACTCCAGTTACAGTTTTCAGCCACAACATATTTGTCTACGATAAACAGAAGTTGTCAGTAATTAACAGCATGGCCTATCCAAATTTCCTTTTGTGAAAGGGATGGCTGTGTCCTTACTACTCATATTTTACCTAAAGTAAGAACATAATTCTGCAAGGAAGTGGCCACAGCTCTTCATTTATTGATGGTCAGGACTAAACTTACTAGTTCAAACCCTTTGATACGTACACAGGCAGGCTTGAAAGGGACTGCTAACAGTGGATAACATTTAAAATTAAACTGCAAAACTTGCCATTTATCCATGAATCACATCTATGGAGTGCACAAAGGATGTCATTTGTGGAGAACTGCTCTTCTACATTAATAACTGCACATAAATAATAGGGAGACAAGGGTTCAAAATAGGGATAAATTTTAAATATTACTCTTAGAAAGTTGATAGAATAAACAAGATTTGTGTTAACATGAATTTTCTGAAGGGTATAAAATCTAAAACTCAAAAGAAAACCAAACATTGTTTGAGGAACGGACCAGAAATATGACACAAAAATTTGGTCATTCTGCAAAAATCTGGGCAGTTGAGAGGCATGATGAGGCAGCAAACTCCAAGCATTTCCTGTAAAGCAGAATCTACCAGAATCTAACTGTTGCTTAGGCTGCCTCACTGCACCATTGGTGCTTTGTGTTTTGGATATGTAAACAGCATAAGCAACAGAGAGTCAATGGAGTGGGAGGTTGACATAATGGTTAAGGTATTTACCTTACAGACACAACATGCAAGGTTTGATTCTCACATGGGGTAATTGGCTTAGCTTAAAATAGCCCACAAGGGCAGTTAGCCTAGTACTAATCTATGAACCTATGAACTCAGGGAGAAGAAGCCAGTCAGCAGTGCCCATTCCCCCTTTGTTTTTGTGGGGTTAGAGTGGAATTTGAGTCAAGAAAAATACTCCCCTCATTAGATGTTCCAGGTAGAGATTGAAGGTGAAAAGAAAATTGTCCATCTCCATTGAGAGGTGGGATTCTTGGCAGGGAGGGCATTTTAGAAGTGCTGGCAAACATGTAACACACCTGTCTGGAAGATTCCCACGAGGAACTGTGGGTAAAGTCTAAGGTCTTAAACATAAGAAAAGCCCCCTTTCTCAGAGTATGTCAGCTGTGCTGTCATTCTACTCTGGTCAACAGAATTGCCTACCTTCACTAAGGGCTTCAAAGAAGTATGGGTGAAACAAAAATGCTAACTTAAGGAAAAAAAACACATCTGATTAGTCCTACTTTTCTTAATCCTTATAAGGATGTGAAAAGTTAAGTATGCTTGCTGAAAGATGGTAAACAATATGTGCCAGTGTCAGCATGAGAGATAGAGAAGGGTGGAGAGTATTAGTACCCACAGAAAGATGAACATTCTTACCAACGTATTCAGACTGGTAGAACTGTGCTTATTTCAGTTGAATAATATTGACAAGTTAAAGACCTAAGTACTTGAGAACCTCTCAGTCTGACTGCTTCTCTAGTGCAGAGTTAAGAATCTGACAGTTGGGGGGGGGGGGGGGGCTAGATGGCCAACTCGTTGCAGCATCTTTTTTGAGATCCACAATACTTTACTAAAGTACAGGAAAAAATTAATTTAAAATCTATTTTTTGGTTCCCAAAGTTGATTAATTTATTGAGGAACCTTTGTTTTATAAGAACATCAACTTTGAGGTGTTTTCTTTGAAAATTTCCTCTCAGACAATTCGGAGATTACTTCATCTGTGTGGAGCTGAACAACTCAAAATCTTCACATTCTGAATCTTCACTAAAAAACAAAATCCAATTAATGTCTGCCACTCTACAGGAATTATCTCTTAAAATGGGCAGATTCACAGATAATCTAGAAAATCTAAAGGAAAATTGTCAAAAATAGACTGATGTCCTAAAAGAAATTTTGCAGCAGCAACAATCTAAAATCTTGGACATTGAAACTTCACTAAATGATATAGGTGGGAGACTCAAAGAAGATGAGTCTCAGTGTGAATTCCTGTTACCACAGAATAACTGGTTAATCAAAGATAGATAATTTGGAAAACAGGGAAAGGAGAACAAATATAAGAATATTTGGTCTCCCTGAAAAAACAGAAGGTGAGGATATCATCTTATTTTTAAATTCCTGGCTACCTGAAATCTTAGATTTAAAAGGAGGCTTGTCTGATGGAATAGAAAGAGCACACAGAGCCATAGGAAAACCTATCCCTTCTTCCCCTAATGCACCTCCAAGATCCATTGTTGTGAAGTTTCTATCTTGTTTGGATAAAGAGCTTATCCTTAAGTCTGCCTGTAGAAAAAGCTCCTTGACATACAAACAAAACCAGATAAGATTTGATAATGATTACTCCTCAAGAGTTTTGGAAATTAGGAAGAATGCATGGCCACTTGTGAGACTACTAAAACAAAATAAAATCAAAGCACAACTTGTTTATCCTGCAAAAATCAGACTTTTCCACTTAAATGAAATGAGATCTTTCAACATTGTCGAGGAAGCAACTTCATTCATCAAAAACAATAGCATTATTTCAATTCCAGAGGTCATGGACTGGTCATCATCTACTACTTTAAAAAGATATTCTGAGAAAAATAGCTGGACTGATGTGAAAATGAAGAAACTAAAAACTGAACTTAAAAATGCAGGAACTATAAATTCTCTCAAAGCTTCAACTAAGATGTAATTACTTTCATAAACATCTAAAAGTATGTATTTTAGTTTCATTTCTTCTGTCACTGAATATTTTTCACTTCTACAAAACTTCTCTGGGCTGTTACTTTGTGATTTAAATGTTTATTCATTTTATTTAGGGGACTTTTGTAGTATGGTGTATTACTAATACACTTTAGTTGGTTTGTGTATTACACACTCCATACATCTTCCCTTAGCTGGGTATTAATGTAGTCCTTTCATTTTTATAAATAACATGTCACTGTTTTCTTTTTGCTAACGGGGTTTTTATTAGTAAAGTACATACAAACCTCTCTGAATATTTGAAGATTTCTACCAGAAACTTGTTTTATTTTAACACTTGGACTTAGTGTATTGTTTTAAATCTTTACAGTTTTTGTATTTTGACTATTAAAGCTTCTTCCTGCTTGTTTAGCGTTTTATCATTCTATGCTGACAGTTTACTGTCACTTCTTGTGTGAAAGTGGTCTCCAGCGTTTTTGAGGTGTATTCTCTCCTTGCACAAGAGGTTTACCTTTGCCCTGATTGTGGGGCAAGTCATGACTTTCGTATATCTTGTCCGCTATAGGTTGTGCAGATGGAAGCATGTAATGCGGTCCTCTTATTTATAGTGCTGGATGTATCCACTTTTTTTCGCCAGGGGATGTGTGCATTCCCTGCTTGCTCTTGGCCATTGTGGTCTAGTGATATGGTGTTAGCTGAAGTTAAAGCTTCTTTTTGTTTCTAGTGTGAAGTTTTTTGTTTATGTGTTACATATGCTTTGTTTTGTGTTTTCTTTGTTTCGTATTGTTGTGTTGGAAACTGATTGGAGCTATGCAAATCTTTGGTGACCTCATGGCGTATGTTTCCAGGAAGTGGCTCATGGGCTTGGGCTCATTTCACTCCGTTGGCACTGGGGAGGACTTTCTTCTTACGTGGTGGGATGTACGCATGATTTTTGTTGGCTGGGTGGATCGCTGGCATTCCCCAGACCCTTTTTGGTAATCATGCCAGGGGTGAGCTTTTTTTGTTTTTGTGGCTGACACTTTTGAGATCGCAAATAAAAAAGAAAAGAGGAAAAACATGGCTTTTCCTATGTCTTATGCTGGCGGTGTGTCTTCGGAGTTCATTCGTGTGTGCCTGATTGAGCATTGCCATTTGTCAGAGTTGCTGGGACAAAACAATTTACATTCTGAAAAGGTAGCATTCCACAGAGCTTGGCTTATCATTACTGTTTGCTTACTCGTGTATTTATTTATTGTTGTTTGCTATTCAGCACGATCATCTGTTTCATCCAGCCCCACGTTGTTATTCCACCATCCTGCACCAGTCATGTTTAGAACTCATTAGCGACATGCTCAGTTCCTCTTTCCACAATAGCTTTCAGGTGTCATTGTTGTTTAAAATAACTTCACATTGACCTACCTATAAGCTAAATAAATAACATATATTTTTTTTCTAAACAATGTGTTTCATATCATGCTAAACTCTCTGTTGCTATATGTTGTATGATGTTCAGAAACACATATAAAACCAGGTGTATAACTAATAAAGTCTGGCTTGATGGTCTATGTTAATTACCAGACTCCTTTGTAGGTTCATAGGTAGGTACTAGGCTATCTGCCCGAGGGCGTTTATAAGCCTAGCCATCTTTTGCCACCCCCATTGATTAATTAACTGAGCCTCTGTCAAGAAGAGCCAGTGAAGTGATCCCAGGGGTGTATTTTCTGTTACCCATCCACTCAACAAGGTTTCTCTTGAAGAGTGTTAATGAGGGGCTCTGCCTAATTGAGTTAGGAATTTTGTTCCAAAGCTCTGTGAGAGGAATCTATCCCTCCAGCATGTTCTGTTTATTGTTGTGGCAAGGTTTAGCTCACTAGAGCGAGCAGCTTGCAGTGACTTGGATTTCTTTAGGTGGAGCATGTCCATCATTTCTTAGTTGGACATGGCTTTGTAAGTCAGGCAGAGATCACCTCTGAGTAAGCGATATGCCACTGAGTACAGCCGGAGTTTTTCCAGTCGGGCTGCATAGGACATATGTTTGAGGCCAGTAATCCTCTTGGTGAGGTACTTTTGTGGTCTTTCCAGCTGTTGGAAGTGTCTTGTGAGATACATCCCAAATGGGGCATTGTACTCTATGATGGGTCTAATGAGTGCCGAGTAGAGGGGCACTATAACCTCTTTATTTCTAGTTGCAAACCCTTTAGTAATTAGATGGGCTACATAGAAGGATTTCCTAACTACTTTGGCAATATGATTGTCAAAGGAGAGATTACTATCTCCCTGCGTCCCCAGATCTCTTATTACCACTTCTGTATTAAGGGGGCTGCCTCCTATATGGTAATTCATGGGTGTTTTGTTTTTCCCAAACGGGATGACTATGCATTTTTTGGCATTTAGCTTGAGACCATGACTTTGACACCAGGTGTCTGACTCAGTAAGGCCCTTTTGGAGAATGTCCGTGTCAGCCGGAGAGTCAGTTATGGCTCCTAGTTTGCAGTCATTTGCGAACTTGGTTAGCAATAGTCCTCCTGTTTGCCTGTACTTCTGAGAAGTATATGCCGAACAGTAGGGGTCCCAGGACTGAGCCTTGTGGGACACCACTTGTGACTGGTTTAGAGTTGGACATGGAGCCCGCTATTCTTACCGTGTGACTTATGTCTGTAAGCCAGTTGGCAACCCATCTTGTGACGTGTAGGGGTTTATGTTCCAGCTGGTGAGGTTTTCTATAATTCCTGAGTGGAGAATGGTGTCAAAAGCCTTGGCAAGGTCAAGGTAGGCTGTGTGAACCACCTACCCCTCATCCATGGTCTTGGTGACTGTCCCGAAGAAGTCAACCAGGTTTAGTAGGCATGACCTGCCCTTAACAAAGCCGAACTGGGTCGGGTCAAGTGTTTGGAGGTTTCCAATGTCTTTGTTAATGAGTTCTATGATGATGCACTCAATAGCTTTGCAGACCAGTCTAGTCAGGCTTATGGGGCGATAGTTACCAGGGTCAGTTGTGGCCCTTCCTTTGTGGAGCAGAATAACCGTTGCTGTGCGCTATTCTATGGGCATGTAGCCTGTGGAGAGGCTGAGGTTGAACAGTGTGTTTAGGTGGGGGGTTAGTTTGTTCTGTAGTTCGTGCAGTACGCAGCCTGAGACACCATCTGGCCCCATTGACGCTGTGCTTTTGGCTTTTGAAAGGGCTGTTTTCATCTGTGCGTCTGTGATTTCCAGGACACTACACTTTTCCGGTATTGTTATGGGCCCTTTTGGGGGTGAAGTTTGCACTGAATCTATCTGCCAGGATATTGACAATATCAGTAGGTTCAGTATATTTTGTGCTATTTTGCACTAGCTCAGAGCATATCTGCGAGTTGCCACTTAGGTTCTTGACATAGCTAAAGAAGGCTTTGTGGTTATCTTGCAAATCCTTGGCTATTTTTCTTTCAAAGTTAGCCTTGAATGATTTTATGAGGGACCTTAGTTTCTTACTGATACTGATCAGGGATGTCTTTCCTTCTTGGGATTTGCTTTTTTTCTGAACTAGTTTCCTCCTTTTATTGTATAGCCTTTTTACGACAGGGGTCCACCAGACTGGTTTCCTTCTCTTAGGGGGGGCGAGTCTTGGTTTTCCTAGGGATGGCACGATCCATGCATCCTTTTAGGTGCTCATAGAGTGCATTTGTAAAGGTTCCTGCATCTTGGATACTGTTATCCTTTAGCGTGGAGGCTGTGAAACCTACCACCGCTGTCTTAAGTAAGGTGAAGTTTGCTATAGAAAAGTTTTTCACAGTGGGTTCCTTGGTTGGGGGTGGTGGTGTGGTGTGGACATCCAGAGTGATTAGTTTATGGTCTGATCTAACCAGTGACGGGTTGACCTCAGGTGCGGAACACCTGTCGCCCAAGTTGGTGATGACCAGGTTCAATATGTTTTCACCTCTGGTAGGGGAGTTTATCAGCTGATCCAGGGCATTTGAGTTGATAAATTCCAGGAAGCGCTGGACCTGGGAGTTTGTACTTGAGTAGTTTTCCCAGTTAATGGTAGGGTAATTGAAATTGCCCAATAACAGGGTGTTCGGTAGGACCTTCATGTTTTTCAGTGTCTCCAGAAAGGCAGAGTGGTGGTCCTAGCTCATGGCGGGTGACCTGTAGCAGGCCACAATTTGCATTGCAGATTTGCCCAATGTTAGTTGCACATGGATTATCTCAGAGGTATCATGCTGTGCCACTAACCTGGAGGTGTAGGTATCCATGATGAATATGGATACACGCCCTCCTTTTGTGTTTCAGTCCATGTTCTGTGGCCGAAATGTGTGGTATGAGTTGTAGCCCAGTAGTGCTGGGGTTCTCTGTGGAGCCTTGAACCAGTTACTGCACAGATGTCGACGTTCTCCATACTGAGGAGTGCTTCGAGTGCATGCATTTTGAGATTTAAACTCCTGGCATTGAGTAGCATAACCCTCATTTTTTTTATTTGTGTTGTTTACAGAGGTGGGTTTGACTTTTGAGCCTTGCCTAAAAAAGGCACTATAGGGGCAGCAAGATCCTTGGCCAGTATACGAAAGCCTAGGGGTGACAGGTGCAAGCCGTATCTTGCCAAGCAACGAGGCTTGTCGAGTATGTCGTCCCAGGCTGACAGACACTGGATCCCCTTTGAATGACACCAGAAGTTTAGCCAATTGTTGAAATTGATAATTTTTTCTTTATACTGTGCTATCATTCTTGGTGAGGGCAGGATGCTACTCAGGGTCAGGGTCATACCTGCCTGGGCTACATGATCAGAGAGCTCTTCCATGTCTCTTTTCATGTAGTCCAGGGAGGTACGTCTCAGGTCATTCACACCAACATGAACAATGACAGAGTCATATTTGTACTTGTTCTGGAGTGACCTGAGTGCTTGTGTTGTAGCATGCCATACTTAAGAGTTAGTCTGATGGAACACATTTATTATTTACTTTTTTAGGAAATTTTCATATTGCAAATGATGTTTTTATGAAGTGAAGATTCCAAATATCCTTGAACAGAAGTTTCTTTGCTTTGGTTGTATTAATCTTGTTGAAACTGACTGCATCTATGCACCTTTGTTTATAACGTGTTTGATACCTACCAATAGGACACATTCACAGGCTTCATAATGACCCTGTCTGTGAAACATGCTCTCTTATGGAGCTTTTTCTTACTATAAAGTTCCTGATAGTGTACCCAATTTCCCAAATACTTCTATCCTAGCTGAAATTCAAAGAGCTTTGTGCAGTATTCATTATACACCCCGTTGCAGACGGGAAAGTAAATACATAACAGTTATGTTTAAATGTGTTATAAATTACTTACCAAATATTATAGCACAACTATATCCTTACTGCATATACCTGTAACTTACTACTGCCATAATAACACCGCAAATTTAAGGAGATGGTGTTTTAGAAGTAGAAATGTAATGCATGTATGCAGTTATCAGATATTTATGTAGCATCCTAATTTCACCCCAAGTTGTACCCATCAGTTTAAACAGGCACTCCCTTTTATTTGTATTATTTATTCACTTCTTTATATGTTTATTTTATTACTGATATGCTACTAGAGCAGTTAGTCTTTATAAGTCTGTTTCTTTGTACTGAATAAACAAATATCTAGTTGAAGTCCTTTGTTTTTTGTGAGGGTATGAGAAGTGCCGTGATGTTGAGATGCTGCTTTACATATTCTCATTCATAATTTGTTTCCTCTCACTTTGAAACACACAAATTAGTTAAGAAACAGGACATAATTGTATATTGTACCTAGGAATAGCCGAAATAGCCCTTTATAAAGGGAAAATAAACTATCAATAAATAAATGAGAGGGAAGGGAAAGGGAAGAGAGGAGAAAGAAGGGGAAAGTAAAAGAAAAAAAAAAAAAAAATTAACATCAAGCCGGCCGACTGCCTGATCCTTACAGTCAAGCTTAACTCTTTCAATGCCTGTTTCTCAAACCTAGTTTGGTTCTCCCCGAGTTGTTTATTATCATTATGTCTGTTTACTACACAGAAAGTTTATGTTTTATGTGTCTTTGTTCAAGTAGAGTTCTTCACATTTTCTTTCTTTGACTAATATTGGACCTCTGTCTTAGCACTTAGTGCACACTGGTTTGTGTTATGCATATTAGACTTATAACTAATTAGACTGTACTACTTCTCTCTTACTCTCTGAATAGTAATAATGAGTTGCCATAAAAACAGGATAACTGGTGGGCATCGACAGTCTCTTGTTTATAAAAAAGGTAAAGCTTTTTCTGCTAAACAATTTCTTATTTTCATTGCTATAAGATGTTAATTACCCTGCTTTGTAAACAACTTATACTATTGGAATTGTTTGTGGACTGTCACTTTGCCTATATAATTTGAAGCCATTGCAGCTGATTATTAGTTCATATTATATAGGGGCATGGTTGCTTCCTAATTTAATAGACTCTTTGACATTAGCTAGTTACTTGTAGGTGTTGTAATCAGATACTTAGCTAAACGGTTTATTTTTGAGAATATTTTATTAGTTTTGACAAATTTTATTCATCTTTCATTATTTTCAGATAGTATTATATTGTAATATATGCATACGTTTATTCAGTTATAAGCACTTATCCTACTCTTGAGTAGTGACTAACTTTTTTTTTATTTTTTCTTACACAACATTCATAAAATTTTGTTTTTGTTTATGTTAACTGATAGTTGTTCTTCTCCTTTTCATTAGATTATAATGTTTCTCCAGAAAACATATAATGGAGCTTCAAAACATTCATTCTTCTTCAATTTGTTTTTAGAAATGAGAGTTAATCTGACCGAACACTTCAGTTCTGCCAGATTAGGAATGTTTTTCATTCCATGCTTCTTAAAGGAACACTTAGTCTTTGTTTATTTACTTTTATGAGATTATTTGCTTTACACACTTTTTCTCTTTTTTGGCCTCAATTTAGTTTTAAATTATGTCTTCTAATAGGAATCAACAATCTGTCTTCAAAATTTTGATTTTGTAAGAAAGTTGCACAAAATTTAAATAATAAATATACCTTGATATTATGTTTATTACAAATACTTCATAAACAAATAGGATGGACTTAACTTTACTCTCTTTAAACGTTAATGGTTTAAATAATCCAAGGAAAAGATCCAACTTACTAAAATATCTAAAATTAAACAAAGCGCAAGTGATATTTCTGCAGGAATCTATCTAATTCCTCATATAATAAAAAAAAACAGAGGAGTCTTAATATTGTGGAGGAAAAATGCCATTATTCCTCAAAGTATTTATAACTCTGAAGACAAAGACAGACTTTTAGCAATTGCAGTAGTAAGATTTAGTAACAGAATTTGGACTTTGGTCAACTTATATTGGTTTCTTGTCATTGGAGTAGGAACAGTCAAAAAGCATATAGATCATATTAATAAAGTTTCTAAAGGTAATTTGATACTAGGAGGTGACTTTAATTGCATTTCAGATAGTTCAGTGACCACTAATAAAAGACATTTTCATATTACTTCTATAGGGAAAGCTCTTAAGAGATGGACAGATAATAGATTCATTTAGCTTCAAGAAGGATAATTCATTAGTGTTTTCTCATAGCGATCATAAATTCAATACCCAAACTAGAATTGATAAAATTTTTATATCCCAAGATTTAAGAATGAAAATATCCTATATATCCTTTTATTCTTATGTTACAGTATTCTAGGTGTGGGATTTCCTGCCCTCAGGTGACTCGTAAGTCGGCTTCTATACAAAAGCTTCAGCTTGGCTGCTGTAGTGTGCATGGGACGTCACACATAGGGCCATAAACCAGGGGTCTTAAATGTGATGTCTGCATGCACAATCCTCAGACATTTTCAGCCACAGACGACATTCGCATCATACGATCGCCTCTTCACAGACGTTGCATCTTAAAGATAAGTAGCCCGTTGGGTTTCATATTTTCTTATTTTTTATGATAGTTCGAGCTAACGCTTGGTTGTTGTAGCCTTTAGCTGATGTCAGGAAAAAAGGGAAAGTGCCTATGCGGATGCCAGATATCCCATAAGGACACCCATGACAGGTGTGTTTTTTTGCCTCTCCTCCTGTGCTATTTGTCAATCGTTTGTGCTTAAGACCTTGCGCAGCCATCTATCCACGTTAAATCTCTATCTTGAGAACCAATGCCTCAAACGGTTAGCCCTTAGGATGGATCCTGCATTGGAGGCCACACCTGAACCTTCGCGCAGGATGGCCAAGGTTCCTAGGATTTCGTCACCTGCCACTCCACTTCCCGACCAACTGCTGATCTAGGGGTTGAGGCGCGCTTGGAGGATCCGTCAACTGCAGTGACTTCCTTTGAGGAAGCCATTTCGCAGCCGATGACCGGCAGGTCCACTGAGCTCGTTCAGACATTGACACCCGTCAAGGTCGAGGGAGAATCAGTTTTGGTGGTACCTCTGGCAGGGATCCTGACCTCAGATGTGCTAATTTTCAGACCCGACGTCAGGCCTCTCTCTGCATCCTCTCCGGCCAAAAAGAAGCAGAAAACTAAACATACCTCCACTTCTTCAGAAGTCACACCAGATTGGCAGGCCTTCACGTCTTCTGTCATGCAGGCCTTCATGGCCCTTAAGCCTTCAGACTCAGCCACCTCCACCCTGCCTCTTCTGAGCCCCAGGCCTTTCTCTGCTTCTTCCCTCCCATCCATGACCCCTCATATCAGGTCAGAAGAACATGACTCTTCTGTCTCATCATCAGAGGAGTCCATTTCTTATGTTTCCCAGATTGCCTCCCCCCAGGAATATTACTCTCCGGATGAGGAATCTGTGGAGGGGGACTTTCCCCCTGAGGACATTACTTTTGGTGAGACCATCACCAAGATGAAGGATTACTTTAAATGGGATACCTCCCAAATGACAGGTCCCCAAAAAAGGTACTTTGAACTTCTGCAAGTGGAATCACCCTCTCCTTTTGCAGTTCCCCCTGTTCTGCCTGCTTACTTGGATGACTTCAACGTGGTTTCTTAGGTCCATGACTCCCAGGCTCCAGCCCCTAAGCATCCTGACCATTTCTATAAAGTACAGAGGACCACAAATTCTTAGTTAAGCCACCCTTGGCAGACCAGCTGTTATTGCCACCATGGCAGATAAGCAGTCTAGACTGGTGCCATCTGCCTCCCTGCTACCCACTGACAAAGACAGTAAGTACATCAATAGGATGGGGAAGAAGGTGTACACTTCTTTTACTTTGGCTTTCAGAGCCATAATTTATCAGATCTACATGACCAAGTATGCATTAGAACTGGGTTTTCAAGCCTCCTCCATGCTGGCTTCCTTACCTGACAGTCCCAGCATGACAGACATCTCATCCAAACTTTTCTTGGCCCAATAGGTAGCCAGGCACTCCATCCAGTGCAGCTATGATGCTGCAGAAGCATTCGCCAGGTCTGCAGCATCTGCTTCAGCCCTCAGGAGGTACTCATGGCTAAGACTTGAGGACCTCCCCAAGGACTTCAAGGCCAAAATTCTTGACACCCCTCTGGACCGCAATGTGCTTTTCAGAAAACAATCCGCTGACCTTTTTAAAAATCTACAAGAAAAAAGCAAAGAACTCCAGGACATTAAGCACCTGCTGGTGTTGCCCATACCCAAGTATTACAGGAACTACCTTGCTAAAGCCACCTTTGTAAGACGTACTCCACAGCCCTCCTCTTCTAGGTCCAGGAGAGGGGCTTGAAGAACTACTACCTCCAGATCCTCTGCTTCACCACAGCAACTCAGACAGCCCTTTCAGGACAGAGGAGGCCCCAGTAATGCATGACTGCCTTGCCCACCTCACCCTCTCAGCCCACCTTTCCCACTGTCTCCCCCTTTGGCATTCCATCACTTCAGACCAGTGCCTCTTAAACATTATCCAAAAAGGGTACTTCCTATCCTGGAGAGAGAAGCCACCCAGAAGAGGCATCCCTTCCCTCCCCAAAAACCAGGCCCGTCTCATGTCACAAGTTCTGGCAGATCTTCTAAAGCTAGGCACCATAGAACCTGTTCCTTCTGGACAAGAAGGAAAAGGGTTTTACTCCCGTCTCTTCTGGTCCCTAAAAAAGATGGCCCGTGGAGAACCATTGTAGATCTGTCCTTCCTAAACCTACATTTTCTGGTACCCTCTTTCAGAATGCTCTCTCTCTCCCCCCACCCTGCTGCCTGTCATTCCAGCCAAGGCCTTTATGGTCACCCTAGACCTAAAGGAAGCCTACCTGCACATACACATCAGGAGTTCCCACAGACAATTCCTGCGTTTCTCTGGCCCTTCCTCTCATTTCCAATTTACTGCCTTGCCCTTTGGTTTATCCACAGCCCCCAGGGTCTTTACAAAGTGCCTAGCCCCAGCCATTGCCTTCTGCAGAACTCAGGGGATAAAGATCTACCCTTATCTGGACAACATCCTGATTCTGGCAGAGTCCAGAGATGCTCTATTAAAGCATCTACATTTCACCATGTCCCTTATGCAGAAACTAGGATTCACCATCAACCTCCCCAAATCCTGTCTGATCCCAAGCCAGGACAAGATTTTCCTCAGCTGCAGAATCAGAACAGACTCAGTGAAGGTCTTTCTACGTCAGGACAAGGTTCTGTCTTTAACTTCCCACTTCCAGGAAGCTCTACTATCCCGAAAGGTGACCACAAGGCATTTTCTTTCTCTCCTGGGTTTAATGGCAGCAACCATCCCCATGCTACCACTGGCAAGAATGCACATGCGCAAGATACAGTGGTTCCTGAAGAACATCTATTCCCAGCACCTACATCCCATAGAGCAGGCCATTCCCCTCCTTCCCTGTCTGAAAACAGAAATCAACTGGTGGATCCATCAAGTGCAATTAAACCCAGGGCTCTCACTACAGCCCCTCACCCCAACCCAAGTTATGCATACAAATGCCTTAGATTCAGGTTGGGGAGCAACTCTGGCCTCTTACAAGATTCAAGAAAAATGGTATCCCTCTCTTCAGGTTAATACATCAACATCAGGGGAATGACAGCAGTTTTCTTATTTCTGCAGACCTTCTCCCCCTTCTGGTTCCAGGGGTGCTCCAGATTGTCACTGACAATGCCACGGTAATGTGGTACCTCAACAGGCAGGGACGAACAAAGACCTATCAGCTGTGCAGTCTATCCCTGCTGATATGGAACTTAGCCTCCCGGCTCAACTTAGTCCTGCGGGTGGTCTACATCCCCTCACAGGCCAACCACCAAACAGATCTGTTGAGCAAGACCTCCTCGCCTCAGCATGAATGGATGCTGAACAGGGAGGTCTTTTTATACATAGTCCACCAGTGGGGTGCTCCACAGATAGACCTGTTTACCTCCCCCCAAAACATGCAACTGCAGAACTTCTGCTCAAAAACCCGCTCCCCTCTAGCATGGAGAGTGGAAGCTATCAACATCTCTTGGGAGGGGAAGTTCCTTTATGCCTTCCCCCCATTCCCACTGATTCAGAAAGTCCTCCTAAAAATTCAGAAGAACAAACCAAAAATCTTGTTAGTGACTCCCTACTGGCCAAGGCAGCACTGGTTCCCCATACTTCACAAACTAGCCAAGGGCAGTCACTTCAAGTTACCCCACAAGGTGGACCTACTGTCACAAGACAAAAGAACTCTCCTACACCCACAGGTACAGATGTTGTCTCTGACTCTGTGGGTGATAAACTTTTGATCCCTTTCAGACACCACTACTCAGAGGATGTACTTTCAGTCCTAAGGGAGGCAAGGAAACCTACCACCAGAAAATCTTACCTGGCTAAATGGGAAAGATTTGCAAAATGGTGTCTGCAAAAGGGGTGGGACCCCAGCTCCGCCGAGGTTTCCCTGGTTCTAAACTAGTGTCAATTGATAAAAAGTGACCTTTCTTATTTTCTGTAAAAGTACACCTCTCGGCCATTTCAGCCTGCCTGCCCTTGGAACTCCCCCTTGCTGGCCAGGCTCAACATAAAGCTCTTCCTTAAAGGGGTCTTGCACATGAGACCACCTAGGAAACCTATCCCTCCGCCATGGGACCCTAACTACATCTTAGAGAAATTAACCCAACATCCCTTTGAACCTGCCTGGCCTTCCTCCTTGCAGATGTGTACATGGAAGATGGTCCCGCTGGTGGCTATCACTTCACCTAGAATAGTGTCAGAGTTGCAGACTTTAATGGCTTGTCCCCCCTACACCGTCTTCCACAAAGACAGGGTGTCCTTGCAAACCAACCCCTCTTTTATGCCTAAAGTGGTCATTGATCTCTCTCTCTTAACCAATCCATTCATCTGCCCACCTTTTTTCCCCTCAAACACTAATGAAGGGGAGAGGATACTGCACTAGATGTGCACAGACAATGTAGATTTTACCTGGACAAGACCACGGACATCAGAAAGACTAACCAGCTCTTTGTCTCCTTCCACCCCAAAGCCCTGGGCAAGGCAGTCTCCAAGCAAACCATTGCATGCTGGATCAGGAAAAACTATTTGCTTCTGCTACTCTCACCATGGAAAGGAACCCCCAAGGGGAATCAAGGCCCATTCCACTAGAGTTGTGGCCGCCTCAAGGGCCTTCATGAAAGGCCTAGACACAGCATCCATTTTATAAGCAGCCACCTGGGCCACCATCCACACCTTCAACAAGCATTACAAATTGGACCAAGTTTCCAGAGCTCAAACAGGATTTGCCAGGGCAATCCTGCAGGGTCTTGTAGAACCCTGTGCATCTACCACCACCCCCTTATCCTCTTAAGCTGTGGTACACTCCCACACCTAGAATACTGCAACATAGGAATAGAAGGACATAGAATAGTTGTGTAAAATCTTACCATAACCATAGATGTCCTTCTCTTCCATGTTGCAGTATTCCTTCCCACCCACCAGTCCTCCCAGGTCTTATACCTTTCCTGTATTACCTATGTTTCAGTAGGTCTCCAAGTCACACACCTGTAAACAACTGACATACCTCCTGCTGGGCCTTTTTTTTTGTCTGCTGGTCTTCAAGTTCTGAGGATTGTGCATGCAGATGTCACATTTAAGGCTCCTGGTTTATGTCACTACGTGTGACATCCCACACACACTACAGCAGCCAAGCTGAAGCTTTTGTATAGAAGCCAACATACGAGTTGCCTGAGGGCAGGAAATCCCACCCCTAGAATACTGCAACATGGAAGAGAAGGACATCTATGGTTATGGTAAGATTTTACACAACTATTCTTTCTATAATTCCTTGCCCCTTGTCTGACCACAATTCACTCATTCTTGAATTTCAAACAGATTTCAAGAGATTGACTTTCACTAAAAGAATTCCAGCCTATATTACGAAATTAAAACAGTTCAAACCATGGTTACACTCGGAAGTACAATACTTCCCTGGGTACTAGTTTTACTAGTGATATAAATATAGTTAGCTTACGGTATTCCCTAAAGGCATACCCATATGGCAAAACTATAACTTGGTTTAATAACAAAACAAAGGAATGGGAGTCTGAGTTGGTTAATATCCAAAAACAAATTACAGAAATCAACTCTGATGATTCAAGAGATTTAGTTACTAAAAAAGAGAAATTGGGGAATTAAATAAAAAATACAATCATATCTTAACCCACACAACTAATTTGGCTCTAGAAAAATTAAAACTGAATTAATTCTCTGTTTCACCAAAACATATGCATAACGTAGCAACAAGATTAAAAAGACAATCCACTGAAAATAATATCACAAATGTAATCAGTGAAGGAAAAAACAGCAAAAAAGTCTCAGATTTAAGTGACATTCTAGACACCTTTAAATATCACTTTACAGAACATTATAAAAACAATGATTCATATCATAATATCTTAGATTTAGGTTTGGATTCTTCTAAATTAAAAAAAAAAAAAAAAATACCAGGAAAACTAATTATGGATATCCAGAAACAAATCGCTCACAAAGAAATAACTGAAAAAATTAAAGAAAGTAAAAATAATAAAGCTCCAGGTATAGATGGAATTATTTTTGAACTATATAAACTATTTCCAACTTCCGCTATATCAATTTTGCAAAAAGCTCTAAATGAAACGCATTTTCAGGGCACAGTCCCACCTTCATGGAGATATTCACTAATCACCCCTATCTTAAAGGAAAGTAAAGACTCTAAACTTTGCAGCTCATATAGACCGATCTCACTACTTAATAATGACTGTAAGATTTTTGTCTGTCTTGGTTAACAGAATCAAAAAATCACTGATTCATGTCATTAGTGATGCTCAAACAGGTTTTATTTATAATAGACATACTCATGATAACATTCAAAGACTTTTAACTATTATAGACATTTTAAACGGCGACAAGCAAGAAGCCCTTATAGTTGCTCTGGACATTGAAAAAGCTTTTGATTAACTAAAATGGAACTATCTTTTTAAAATTCTAAAAACTTATGAGTTTCCTAAACAATTCATTACTTTAATAAAAAATATTTATAAAAATAATCTTGCCTGTGTAAAATTGGGCCCATTTACCTCAGAATCTATTGAAATTACTAAAGGCACCAAGCAGGGTTGTCTTATGTCTCCAATCTTGTTTGCATTAGCAATAGAACTTTTTTCTTCAACAGTTCGTTTTAATACCAAAATTAAAGGCATTAACTTACATGACCAGTGTAATTCTAAAATAATGCTCTTTGCTGATGATATACTCCTTACTTTAATTAACTCAGATGAATCCTTACATGAATTAGACTTACAAGTTGAAAACTTTTATCGAACCTCAGGTTTATGTGTTAGTAAATCTAAGTTTAACCATATGTTGTTAAATAAAAAAAAATAAAAAAATGACACTCATTCAAACATAAATCAAATAAATGTTAAACAGGTTTCTTCTTTAAACTATTTAGGGATTGTACTGTGTGAAAACTTAGATTTAACCTTAACTATGATTTATAATAATATTGTAAACAATTTAAAATTATATATTGGAAAATGTAATAAACTGTACTTAAAATTTGAAGATAGACTGCAGTTAATTAAGATGATTCTACTCCCAAAAATAAATTACATTGCCCTAGCTATTCCTATAATACCCAACAAGAATCTTTTAAAAGAAATAAAATTCTTATAAATTTTCTTTGGTACCCAGAAAGAAATAGAATAGCCTTCTCAAGTCATATCAGACCTTGGGAATTGGGAGGGATTAATTTTCCAGATCTAGAATCCTATATTAAAGCTTCCATTTTCAAAACGATTATTGGATTGATCCAAAAATTTTTTCTGCATGGAAATCTTTGCATACTATTATATTCCTAAGTGAAAATAAATTAACTAAAAATCTACAACTAAATGAACAAAATAATAAACTTTGGCATATTCTCTGTGTTAATCTACAACACAATTCCTCTAAACCTACCAATCTAAAGTATATAAATTATATTTGCAATACATTCAGAAGGTTTATTAATAACAATACTGATATAAAACTATGGTTAGAGTTATTATTTCCCTTAGATCCACAAAAAACCTTTTTCAACAACATTCATATGTTGTTGTTGTTTTTCTTTCGGCTTTTCCCAGTTAGGGGTCACCACAGCAGAACTCCGGTCCACTAATGATTGGCAATCGATTTTTATGGTGCCGAGGTACCAGCCCAACCTTCAACGAAGGCACGCCCATTCACGCATGTCTTTCGAACGCCGCTCAACCGCGGGGAGGACATCAGACTCAACAACATTCATATAAATACTCTTAATTCATGGGAAACAAAAATTTTACATGTTGGCACCATTGTATAAAGAACTTAATGGTTTTTGATGTACAGCAGTTAAATATGATTTATCAAACTCACATTGTTTAGGTCTTAACAGTTTACTTCCCTATGCTCGGGATCTATGCAGAATAATTGACCATTCTTCCTTTAAATCTGTCCGTAAATTCATATTATTTCAGCATGAAGTACTATGTAATGATTTTAATTGGACAAATTTAACTTCAAGATTATATAAAATCATCAATTATAAAGCTATTCCTAATCAGAAGTACTGGAATTTTATCACTAAAGAACATTTCAATGTATTTATCAAATGAAAATAAAACTAATTTCCTATGTTCTATTAAATTAATCTCCAGTTTACAAGTTTGGAAAATTTTTGCTTGGAAATTTTCTGCATAGAGCTTTCTATACTCCCAGCTAAATAACCAGATTTAACTCTTCCAAAGATGTAACATGTTGGAGATGCTCATTAAAATGTGTAGCGGACTGGTCACATGTTATTTATGATTGTATTCACATTAAGAAATTTTGGGAGAAGATTAGTAAATTTCTTCAAGCCATTTGTACAGATTCTTTTATTTTTTCAAAGCCATTAATTCTTTTGAATGTAAATGAAACTGTTGTTATGAATAACAAAGATCTTTATCTTCTTTGGACTATGTTGGCAGTTGCTAAGAAATGCATCACAAGAAAATGGAAATCCTCCTCCATACCGACTTTTGATGATCTTCTAACTCTGTTGAAAGATGCAGCGTTGTTGGAAATAAAAGTCAAGGAACTGAGAATCTTTCCTAAGAAATGGACAGCTAATCCTTGGGAGAAAGTTCTCTCCCTTGTTGAGACACTTAAATCAGACACAGTTTCATCTACTTAAGTGGAGAGAAAGCAAGATTTTCTTTAACAGTGTGTAACTTTCTTTGTTTCACATCAGATTTTTTGTTTTTTTGTTCTGAAGGCCACTTGTATATTTTATAAGTAGTTCATTATACATTATTCTTTCTCGAAATGTAAAAGTTTAATACTGTTATCTTTGAAAAATAATAAAATTATTTGAGTATAAAAAAAAGAATCTGACAGTTTTTCCATAGTTGGGGTAGGAGAGAATAAAGAGTCATAATGCTGACATGCCTGTTTAAGGACAGTAGGATGAGTTTATTTTTCATTTCACTTATGCAGTTTTTATGTTGATATTAGCTGCTTCCTTCCACATTGTTTGTTATTTTAAGTTGTATTTAAACGAGGGGAAAAAGTGTCATGATTTGTTGACTTGGCTATACCTGCAGATGCAGTAACAGGAATGTATATCTGAAATTCTAAATTTCATTACTGGGTCCAAAAATCAAATCTTCAAATACAGCTACTAAAGAGTGTGCACAGTGGTAAGAGTACAGTGCATTATTGGTGCAGAAAGGGTTTGCCTCTACCCTGGGATTTCTGCTGTATACTGTTGCCTCATGATATTTACACCTTTACATCCCTCAGTACTTAATTGTAGCTTGCAGTTAGTTCACAGAATGCTAAATTTTCCTTGTAGATGTCCAAACAGCTGATGCAAATTGTCTGCATAGAGTGATATTTACTACAAAGATGCTTAGACCTGGAAATATAACTATCTAAAAAATTATGGGGTCTAAGGGCATCATTTTTTGTAAATGTCAAAAGTTGATGCCTGTGGGTTTTGCACTATTACCTTATATTTATTCCAGTTTTGATGCAGACATGTACTTCGTACCAATACCGATGGAGAAGGTGATAAGTATAGGATGCAGGTGAAGTTAGATGGGCCAAAAAGACTAGATAACTGCTGCAGGTTTTCTGGTAATTTCCTTGATTTGATTATTATCAAGGATTAGAGAATCAGAGTTGAAATATCCAAACCATGTACCCATGCTCTGGAACAGGCTTCCTGTCCATGTAAAGCAGAGTCTATCCCTAACCCTATTCAAGTGGAATCTTGAGCAATGGATAGGAAATGGAAATCCACCAGAGTCTGGCCACATGTCTGTGATAGAGGCAGCCAGCAATGCCCACACTAGCAGCGCCTCCCATAACCTCTAGAAACCTTCCTAACTAACTTACCCTACTAATAAATGCCCATGATGCATAGGGACACAATTGGGTTGGGTTGCATGGCTTGGCTTTTACAGGCCCTGATGGTTATTATATAGCTATATCCTCCTCTTCTCCATTTCTTTTAATCATTAACATAATGCATGTTGAAGTGGCTGCCAAAAATGGTTCTTCATATGTTGGTTTGCTGAAGTTACAGAACACTGGTTGTACAGCATGTCAGTGCTGCCACTGAGAGAGATCTGTGGCATAAACTCATACCGTTCAACTGTCCAGATTTTCAGCTCAAAATTGCAGTCTATTCCTAAGAAAACTTTGTGTTTTTCTGTCAATTTACTGGGATGGTGTGAGGAATTAAATCACTAAATAATGACATATGTTTGAGTTTCAGACTTCTTATCCTTTAGAAAATGCATTTTAACACAAACACTGTTATTCGAACTAATTTTTCAGTTTATAAGAGCAGTATATTAAAAAATCTGTCCCTGTATTTCTGCCTTTGTTCCCCCAATTATGTCAGGCTTTGTCCAGATTTCTTGGGCTAAGAGCTTGAGAGATATGGTGGCATGTAGTTCATTTCCGTCATGTATTTCCTGTATGTCTTGTTCGTTGCTGAATGTAACTACATAAAACATATCCTGTGTTTATTTAGGTTCATCTTCCTTTTAGTTATTTCCTGCTTACAACACTGGCATGCAAATGGGAAGAAATCAGTGTGAAGGAACCGGATTATTGGAGTCATGGCCCACAGTAACATTCATTTTTAAAATAGTTCTCATTTTATACTGACACTCAATGATAGAGCTGAATCCAGCACATTTTTCAGAGAAGTAAGGTGCAGAAACAAACACACAAGTAAAATAAGAAAGAATGCATCTCCAAATACAGCCATAGTAGCCTCTGCTTTGAAAGCAGGGCGGCTCATAGTTAGCATGGCCTGCAAGTGTGATAGCAGAAGCAAAAGAGAGGAATATGTGGGAGCGGTTTCTGAAGTGACTCAAAGCTGTAATACTTGAGAACATCTTAGAATTGGCAGTTTTGACTGTGGAAATCTTCTGCAGAGGATGACTTGGGATTTCATCTTTTGATGACTTTACCATACATCTGAATTTGCTGCTGTTTCTGTGCTTGGATGTGCATGTGCCTGCTGCTGGTACAGTGTCACACACTGACTTGGAGCCCTTGAACAATCCAGTTCTTTTCTCCACTCACATATGTAATCTTGATCCTAATTCCCATACGTAATGCCTACATCCCAGAAATTTTCCATGTGTACTTGCAGCTGCCATATTGTGAATAAGAATTCATACCATCACTGTCTGTGTCACCTAGGGGTGAGTGGAGGGTTGCAGTACCAGTGCTTTGGCAGGCAGTGGTAGGAAGAGCATGCCTAAAGGTGAAGGAGTAAGGGAAAGTAATGACATTCATTAGCAGTTTTCAAGAAAAATCTTGATGAGTGGATGGGAAATAGGAAATGCATCCCAGGGATCACTTCTGTGTCACTGCTCGACAGTGGCACAGGAAAATAACTTTCTTGGGTGGCGTAAGCCAGGGAACCTTGTTGGCTAGGCTTACGTAGTCCCTTGGGCCAATAGCCTCGTACCTACCTATGAACATGCCCATACAGGCGGTAGCAGAAGGTAAATCCAGCAGTTATTCCTTGCAGAAGGCCTCCTCACAGATTGTCTTATATGGCAAGTGTAGTTCTGTTATAACCTCCATTTCTATAGGGTTTTAAAAAATAGAAGTACATATGTGACTGGAGAACTATGAGGTAATTGTCCTCCCCTTAGAAGAGTGTGCAGTGAAACTAGTATGGCATTGCATGCAAAAAAAGATACAGTAGACTCCCTGTTATCCGGCCTCTCTTTTACTGGCCTCCTGTTTAACCGATCATCAAATTTCTGTCATAGCCCTAGAAAAAGACAACACAGAAGAACAACACTTCCGCCTCCTGTGGGCTAAATAATGACAGACTTTTGATTTTAGACTTCATATTTGTTAGAAAATGCATACTAACACAAACCCTGTTATTCTAGCTGATTTATGACCTATAAATGCTATTTTGTATGTTTTTCTGTTTAACCAGCCATTCATTTATCTAAGGTCCGGTCCCAGCAAGACCAGGTAAGAGGCGGTCTACTTTATCAGTTTTAAGACTGAAGAAGTAAAAACATATGTACACTTGACATTAGAAACCAATATATTGGTTTAATGACTTCTGTTACTAAAAATAGTGGGTGGGAGAAATGACAGTTAAAGAAAAATTATGGACTTTGAATAAACCATTTGTAATTTTTTTTTTATTTTGAATTCGCTAGTATCTGTCCCAGCAGGCATTTATTTAGTGAGGTGCCTCATGTAGCTTGGCTATGATCAAAAGAAAAGCAGAATAAGCCATCTACTGTTCATTCCATAGCACTGCAGTTATTGACAGGATTCACTGGTACCATGCATTTCTAACATTAACTTTTCTATGTGCATTTCAATGGCTGTAACAAAATAATAGGCAAATAAACATAAAAGAACCCTAAATCCCTTTTCCACTAAAATGGGACATAATATAAAAAGGTAACTTTAACAAAAGATAGTAGTATAATTTTTTTCAGTGGTAACAGTTAATCCTAACATTTATTGGTTTCAGTAAAGACGTTGAGTGGTATGCACAATTTGTTTATCGTGTATTTTTAGTTAATTGTATAACCAAGCTGATCTAGAATGGATCCTCTTTAGAGTTAAAATGAGTCAAAGGCAAAAAGTGCAGTAGCATATTCCAAACAGATAGGACAAAAAGCTAAGTAAAGTACAAAAACGAAGGGAGAAGAACTTAACAAGCAGCATAATGCAAATTGAACAGCTGGAATACCTGTTATTAATTCCAACACCAGCAATTTCAAGTCAGAGAAGTACATAACCAAAAGAGCAAACTATAGCAGAGCAATAAATATTGATAATCAATGTTGTTCTTTTAAATTATTATTTTTTGCATAAGGCCCTCCACACCCCCAATCTGTGGAGTTACCCACTCACTATTTATATATACTAATTTCAAACTTGCCATGTCTCAGAGAATGGGGAATATTCCAAAGAACATTGATCTCTGACATATAGTATGTGTAAGTCTTGCTATTCTGGGATTCAGACTTACACAAGTCTCAGAATTTAAAAGAACTGTTACCTCATAGCTGTCTTAGCTACAGCTAAATTTGAAATTAATTTTTACATTGAAAAGATTGCATTCTGTAACAGTAATAACCACCTTTATAGTAATGCAATGAGGTATTACTGAACAGTATAAACAATTTAAGAGCAATAAGAAAACTGACCTACAGTGGTTCCTAAGACGCAGCAAAAGCATACCATGTGTTTACCAATGGAAATCATCGAAATTCTACTTTTATGTATCCATAAATAATGAAGAAAAAGAGACTTCATTCCAAGTGAGTATTAGTGCTAACCTGGCAGTTTTTTCCTGCAAGCTATGGCTAATGGATAATCTAGGCTAAGTAGCATGGTTCCATTTCTTTGGCATTTGTGTGTGCCTTCACTCCTTGAAGTTCCCCTTATGGGTTCATAGAAGCTTACTAGGCTAAAGGCCCTAGAGCCCTTAGAAGCCTAGCCATATTTATCTCGAGTTGCTCCAGTTGTTGGTGGTTAGGTGAGTGACGCTTGCAGAGGTAAAATAGTTCCGTTCTTTGCTTCATGTTAATTTTTGAGGCTTACCACCCATTTTGACAGTATTTAATTTTAGACTTTTTACAGAGCTTGGTTCATTTATGAACATCCTAACTTTGCATTTGCGTTAACAAGGGGCGATTAATTATGTAACAGAATATCACAAAGCTTCAGTTTTCCAATTTCTCCCTTCTGTTTTACCATCTGATGAGATATCTGCATTTAATCATATAAAATCAGAAAAGGTTCAGTACTAGTGGTTCTGCCTGTTATGGTGATGTCCACTTTGCAATGTTCATTGGACTTTCTTTGCTTTGCTTTAGTGGCATTTTGGCTTGTTTCAAGTGCCTCTTGCTTTGTTTTGGATGTAAAGGAAAAAAAGACTGTTTGAGTCCAGCTATGTTGATGCAGAACTAGGGTTGCCACCTTTTCAAATGGCCAAAGTAGGACATTTTTGGGACACACATCAGATTTTACAGGCCAACACATACCCACGGTCAGTACAAAGGATAGTACTTTAATTTTATGCCTAAATGAAAGCTTATTCTTGTAGCAGTTTAGTTGCTTATTCTGTTTCTTGTAACATTTAGGTATTTTAGATACAGAAATAACTATTTTATGGAACTGTTAGATAAAGTATGGGACCTAATTATGTCCTACAATCGCAGGACATTTGCCATTTTTAATATTTTTGGTAAGGACACAACTGCCCAGAGAGGGACTGTCCCTCACAAAGTGGGACAGGTGGTAACCCTATGCAGAACTAGAACAGTCTGTTAAGTTAGACTGATACAACCTTTGCTGAAGATGCACTGCTGGCTGTTTCAGTTCACTTGCAGGTGGCTACTGGCTTTTGCTAACTTTCCCCTTCACTGGGGTGAAGTCTCATTTGAACGAGACTTAAGTGAACATAGGGTGCCATTAAAAAGTTTCAGCATAGCCTATTGTATTATTTTATTTGATAAACTTTCTCTTTTCAGTCACTAGTTAATACACAGTCACTATCAACAGCTCAGTTTTGACAGAACAACTATCGTAGTTCCCTAATGAAAACATGATTTTGTTTGGTGATTTGCACATGGTTAGTGCAGACTGAATAAATTCATGCCTTAGAAAATGAGCTCCGCCTGAACTTGTATTACTGTTGCAGTGTCCTTATATATTTTGTGTCTCCCTGCTGCTGTGGTAGAAAAGGCAAATACATAAACCTGATTTTGCAATTAGGCAAGCCTTATGATGTTCATCGTGTTACACTGCTGCAATCATTACACTTGGGTTATCCTAGTCCCGCAGTCAGCCAGAGTTCCAAAGTCTTGGTCCGGCGTCGGTTGCTGTCGCTTCTTCCCTGACGTCAGTGTGCCAGTGGTATATAAGATGCATCTGACGCCATTTTCTTCAGTCTTTCTTGCCGCGCGGCGCCCGAAGCAAAAACAGTTCGCAAGTGCCGGTCGGCCGACTCCTGAGATTTTCGAAGTCGAATTTCAGATCCGAAGTCTTCAATAAAGCTAAGTACCCCGTTGGGGAAACTTTTTTTCTTGCCTCAGACCGATGTTAGAAAAAGTTAATAATTGTATTTCTTGTGGGAAGCAAATACCTCATAAGGACTTCCACTCTTACTCTATTCCTTGCCTAGGCACTGATCACGACATCACTAGTTGTCGGTTTTGTGCTAGATTTAACAAGCGGACTATAAAACGACGTTTTGATTTTGCTTTGCACTACTTTGGCAGAAGGTTCAATTATAAAAAACAAAAAGCTGAAATGACGAAAACGGCAGTCTGAGCTACTAAGACAAATGTTTTAATAATGTGAAGCACTTTTCGTTTGCCTTCTTAGGCAAACTTCCTAGACAATAATGCAGTGTAAAAAGTAGTCTTATTTAAATAACACAGAACAATTAAGAAATGCTGTTAATAATTAAAAACAATTAAGCAATGCAACTACATTTAAAGTCAAATATACCCAAGTTCAACAACTTGAGCACAACAGTAATGCCATAGTTAATCAAAAACTAAATGTAAAAAACATATAATGGACCTGTATTTATAAATATCTAAGGATCGGCGAAGTCCAGAACGCTACAATATGCCAATGACCTCACGAATAGATGATGTATTCTACAAAACCACTGGCAACAAAAACTAGTAAATGAGTCATAAAATCTGTTTTATTCCATAAAGTTAAGCGCTTTCACTCACTAAACCATGAGCTTCCTCAGAACATTCAAATTATAATTCCCACTGATTTAAATACATCTATTTGGTGCCAAATTCACATTCAAATTCTTAAAGCTGTATGCTACTATTAAATACCTGTCATTTCTAAAAAACTGTTTTACCGACATAAGAAAACAGTACCTACATCTAATAAAAATATTAAAAATGTTAACAACAATAAATACTATTAATATATAATAAAATTTACAACTTTCATCAATTCATAATCTCTAATAATGATTTAACTGATATATAGTCATTTAATCCTGGTAGTGTCGTGGCATCCGTCAGTATCTGCCAACAGGTCTCTTTCTATGCCAACATACTCTTAATGTTTCCACCCCTCGGCTTGCTTGCTACAGTTTCTAATATAGCAAACTTGAAATGATGGTTATCTCCTTTACTAATAATATGTTTAGCCAAAGCATTTTTATGGTCTTTTGTCCTTATGCTATATAGGTGAGAATAAATTCTTTTCCTGAAGTTTTGCTCTGTTTTACCTATATAGAAAGAAGGACAGACCATGCATTTGGCTAAATAAACTAACATTTTGTACTGCAACTTCCCCGTTTAAAAAATAATTTCGTCCTGTTATAATTTTTTAAAATAATCTCTGTTTCTTCATTGATCAGGCTACATTGGTGGCATGTGCCACATTTGTTTGTATGTGTAGAATTTACTATCTTCCTTCTTTTGTAACCTGTCTCTAACATCCTTTTCAAATTTTGACCCATCTTATAAACAAATGTCGGTCTAGGACCTAATATCTCTAACATTTCATCATTGGTTAATAATGTATGCCAATATTTGCTCATAATGTCTTTAATCTGATTACTAAACGGACCATATTCTATAATACAAGCTCTACTAAATGGCTTAATATTTGTACTGCTATTCTTAACATTGTCACTATCCGGAACGATGTTATTTTTCATTCCTAGTAATGGCACATATTTCTTTCCCCATTGCTCTATCAAATATGAGCTCACCTTCTTCATCATATCTTTATTATATCCTCTTTCGCTAAATAAGGAATTTATATATTGCACTTCGTCTAACATATCTGGGTAACTTGAAGTCATCCTGACTGCCCTGATACATTGTCCCTTATAGATGTTTCTCTTGGACTTCATTGGATGATTGCTATCATAATCAATATACGAATTGGTAAAGGTCTCTTTTCTATGTATATTCGACTTGAAAATATTATCCTTTTTTGTAACCAAGGTGTCCAAATAAGCCACCCCTGTTTTACTACTCATAGAAGTAAACTTCAAAAAGTCACTACTTTGGTTCAAGTATTCCAAAAAGTTGTTAAAAGTACACTGATCACCCTCCCATATAATATGTATGTCATCCAAAAATCGTGAGTAGTATTTGATATTACCAAAAAACTCACTGTTAAATATGGTATTCTCCTCCCAGTCCAACATTACCATATTTGCATATATGGGGGCACATGCTGCCCCCATAGCTACACCCTTGGTTTGTTTAAACATCTCACCTTCATAGTATATAAAGTTGTTATCCAATACTATGGACATGAGTTCAATAATCAACTTTATTTTGTCCCATTCCAAATTACTATATTTGTATATACTGTCTGTAAATGCCTCTATACCCTGATTCTTGGGGATACACATAAATAGATCTATTGCATCTATGGAGGCAAACAATATATCTTTATCAGCTATATGAATGGGATATCTCATTAAGAATTCCCAGGAGTCCTTGACCATATGTTCCACTTTTCCATATATATGTTTTAGCAAAGAGTCTATAGCCACTCCCAGTGGAAAAGTTTTGGACTTACTTCCTGATATTATTGGTCTAAATGGGGGGTTAGAAACATTTTTGTGTACCTTAGGTATACCAACCATTGTAGACATAACAGGGTGCTCTACTTTAAAAAAATTGTATAATTCTTCAGTAATCCTATTATCTAATAAAAATTCTTCTTTAAACAAATCTATTCTTCTGTATGCAATATTTAACTCATTAATAGAAATGACCTCATAATTACCTTAACCATGCAATATATCATATAATTTTGCATTGTATTCCATGACGTCATAAATTACAATGCCTCCACCCTTGTCGGGTTTCATAACCCTAACGTTATTATTTTCCCTTAATTCATCCAATACAACTAATTCTTCTTTGGTTAAATTGTGCTTTATTTTTTTCTTTGTAAACTTATTACTAGACTGATAAATCTCATGTGTAACTGATTTTTCATACCTAAGCACATCTTTGTTCATAACTGGTATGTAACAACTTTTCTTCTTTAACATGTTACTACTGTCTGGTGTGTGTTCATTTTTATTTTGAACATCAAAGCCAAATTAAGCTTCCTGACATATTTTTTAACTTCACTAATACAGTCCACTACTCTAAAATGTGTGACTGGTATGAATTTCATGCCTTTTGCCAGGAGGCTGAAAATGAGCCTTGTTCAGACTCATATTTGTGTAATTAAATATCTTGAAGTTGTTGTACCTACTTATTACACCTTCTTGTAGTATTTGTGAAGCTTCCTTGCCTAGCTCCTGACTCTTATAAAGGTAAGGAACAAGGGATTCATTTACCAATTTCTTGGGGCCCTTGTATCTTTTTTCTTCCACATTTTTTCTTTGGTCCACTTGGTATATCCCCCTGTCTTTCGGACCTGTTGAAAATTTCTACTCTCAGGGATGTTATCCTCCCGTTGTGTCTCGTATGCAGATAGGCTATAAGTGTTCTGATAGTGTGTTCTCCAATTATACACTTTCCCCAATTTGTATTGTTCCATGTCCCTAAGTATTCTTTTTACTTTTCCTTTCAAAGGCTTTCTTAGTCCTAAACTGAGCTGTCTCAAATTGCTTGTGATATAATTTTTCCCAATTCATAAACATCAAATCATTTAAAATAATTTCATTCATTTGTTCAATTTCATTCATGGTGTTACATAATTTACAATCATTACACTTAATAAGTACCTTCATATACTCTTTTCCGAACATGCCAAACAAATTGTTGAATTCCTGTTGTACCACATTTGTTAAATCAATTCCCATCGGTGTTTTGTGAAAACGTAAGCCCATCGGTACAATATTTAAATTGATACAATGAGACAAATATGCATTATCTAACTTAATAGCGTTAATAATATTTAACTTTTTACCAAACGCATAAATTAAATCTTTCAATGTCCCTCTAAAATTAAACTGTCTTTTGCTAGGCGTTTCATTGCAATTATCAAAAGCACAATCATTGTCAAGAAAGTCTTTCAACAAAAATTCCTTATTTCTTTCATACATATTAGTGCTCTTCTTGCGTTCTATGCTAGAATTAATTGGTACAGTACCTTTTTCACCATTGTCACTAGCTATAGCATGAGCATAGGTCCGCATATTTTGACTGTATTTTGGTCTAGTACCTTTTCTTTTGGCTTCTTCAGTGAGGTTGCCAAAAGAAAAATCAAAGGTAAAATCAATAGGAGCAAGCTTGCTGTTGGTGGGCTCTGTTTGATCCAAAACTGTCGGCATGTCAATATTATGTACTGACCGAGATCTCGGTATTTGTCCGTTGGTAATCTCTGGCAAAGAGGTTACTAATACTGAATTTTGTGTGACAGGATTTGTTGAGTCCTTTATCAAAGGACTCCTTACACGTTTGCATTCATTATTAATCCTGTCGTCACTGTGTGAGGAGGAGTTGTGACTGGCCGTTTTCATCTCCGATTCACTATGAAACATCTCTCCTTTCAATTGAGCCCAGGAATTGAACACACCAAGGAGCTTACTGACTTCTACTTTCAGAGACGTCACTTCGGCACGTAACTCAGATAGTTCATTGCACTGAAACAGATTTTATGACTCATTTACTAGTTTTTGTTGCCAGTGGTTTTGTGGAATACATCATCTATTCGTGAGGTCATTGGCGTATTGTAGCGTTCTGGACTTCGCCGTTTGGACAATACAAGTATTTTGAACGCTACCTTGTGGTTCAGTTGTTGGTAAATATCTAAGGATATAACAAATCATCAACAACTGACAAGAAGGCAAACGAAAAGCGCTTCACATTATTAAAACATTTGTCTTAGTAGCTCGGACTGCAATTTTCGTCATTTCAGCTTTTTGTTTTTTAGTTTTTATATTTCCTTGTTTATGGCGTCTGACTCTGCTGTTTGTCAAGACGGTGGTTTCCCGAATGCTACACCGGAGATTTTAAGACCTGCTGAGACTTCATCTCATGGCACCTTTAATCAGGACTTAAGTGGCACTAGGTTTACAATGATGGACTCTCTGCTTAGCAAAATGGATTCTTTGCTTAGCAGACTTGATGCTTTGGAGAAACAACAACAACTGAGTTCATTTCCACTTTCAACAACTAATGGGTTATCTTCACTTTCAACCCCGACTGAACATGCTGTTAATAATGTAGCAACCAACCGGGTTACCGGTTCATGTACTAACTTCGAGGGGCAGAGGAGAAATCCAGCCTTGCGGATTCCAAGTGTGGTGACTTTGGGTATTATTGGTCCAGTTGCTCCACCGGGGAACACTTACGCTAATACTACAGCGTTACAACACACTGGAACTCATGCTTCAGTGGTAGAGAATCTAGACAACATTCCACAACCACCAATTCAAAACGCTGGCGGTTCAATTTTGTCTACAAGGATGTTTACTCCACCAGTCAGCAGCTTGGAAGACAGGGTGAGCAATAACTGTTTATTATACCCTGATATTTCAGCATGGGTAACTGAAAGCCTGTCTTTTGGTCCGGCTTTAAGTCATACACAATCGCAGAATAATAACAACGATGATGTAGCTGATATTGTTGTTAATTTAAAATCTTTGGACAGCATTTTGATTAAAATTAAGAAAACCAAGTTAGAAATCTCTTACTTTCAGGAATGCTTGTCACGTAGAATAGTGCCAAAAGGGCTTAGGCACCACCAGTACCCTACGGGGTTGATAGCTAACTCATTGTTCCACAAGGATCTTATGGCCATGTTTGACCGGCATGGCTTCGAGCTCCTTGAATTAATGATTAAGCATTATGCTCTATCTGTTGAACCGCTGAACGCCGAGGCTATTGATTTGGACAATAAAAATCAAAGCAGATGTGGCATTTAATAGATACAAATATGAATATGGGAGACTATTCAGTAGTATTGACGAGTATTTAACTAAGCTTAAAAATATTAAAGTTAAAAAACTTGAAAGGGACAGCAAAGCCTATAGGGAAGGCTTTGCTTATCCCAACCCACCACCAGCTCAAGTATGGAGACCTTTGAATAGGTTGAATGATTATGTTAATGACAACACTGAAATGTCTCCCAATACTAATGACTGTCCTTTGAACAATAACCACGAGAACAGTCACCAAGATGCTAATTCGTCTACAAGTATGTCAGCCAGACAAGATTTGCCATCCACTGAAGTCCGACGGAGTAAAAGACTTCAGAATAGGAACAATAATAACTCCATTTATCATAACACAAATTCTAATGACCCTAATTTTTTAGGCGCAAGACCCAAACAACAGCAGCGCCAACGCAGGAACCATTCCAATCGAAAGAAGAACAATTACAGGAACTGAGTATGTCTAATGATGTTAGTATTGTATTCAATTCTGGTGTTGATTCTGTTTTCCTGGTCAATGATGTCACACCATTGGCTGAAAGTTCAGACATGCTTGATACACCAGAATATCAAAATCAACAGTTTCCGGACATTATTACCAATGCGAACGGTGACTTCAAAGTGTATAACTTCTCTTCTGTAATGATTTCACCGCCCATGGTTGAACTATTTTCTAAAGGGTACACTTATGTGCCCAGGCAGAAACTTGACGTGGTCAAAACCATTGTTGACATGAAATTATTTACGAGGAAACTCAGTTTCTGTTTAATGATGGAAGGTGAGGCTTTTTCGGACAAGGCTAATAGTTTCAGAGTACCAAGCACATTTAACCCACCTTTGCACCAATTAATATCGACATTCGAAAAAACGTGTGAATTGGACATCAGACAAAAATTTGCTCATAGTCAGTCTAATCTGAATAGTAATGTTCATAACAATTTTGAAGTTGAATGCCTTGAATATGTAAGATCTAGTAACATACGTATTTGTAAACCTGATAAAGGTGGTGGCTTGGTGATTTTTGATAACTCAGACTACTTTGACCGCATGATTCATTTATTGAACACTTCTTCCTATTCTTTGAGCTCTAGATCAGAAATAAATAAGGCCTATAGAATAATAAAGGATTGTATTGAAGAGATGTTCATCGAAGGGAGGATTGATCTGGAGTTGTACAATTATGTGACTACTTTGTACCCTAGGTATCCCTATTTATTCGGAATACCGAAAATTGTACGCCCCTTGGTAGACGGGCGCGGATCACCTACATATGCATGCGCTAAAGTAGTAGATGGGATACTACAAAAATATATTGTGCAGGAACACCAGATTTGTAAAGATTCCTGGTCTTTTTTGACGAAAATCAATGAATTGGTCTTTAATGTCCAATATAATTTTTTTATGGTCGATGTCAAAGACTTGTACACAAGTATCCCTCATAATATAACCATTGACTGGGTGAGTGAAATGTTAAAAAGAGGTGGAGCTAGTAATAGAGATATTGATTTAACTAACGAATTATTAGATCTGATTCTTTCCAATAACTTTTTTATGTTTGGCGACAATTTTTATTTGCAGACAGTAGGTGTGGCAATGGGTTCCCCCTGTGGGGCCAGTATTGCCAACCTAGTTATGGCCTATTGGGAACACAGTTATGTATTCAACCATCAACTAGCTCAGGAAGGCATAATTTACTACACCCGTTACCTTGACGATATATTTATTTTATCGAACGGGAACGAGGTTTATGGTGATAGGTTAGTTGATTATTTTAACAATACTACTGAGTTTTTAACCTTCACCTCTACATTCAAGTATGATGGTATCGCATATTTGGATATCTGGTTATCCAAGGACCTGACTTGGTCATGTTATGTAGCCAAAATCTACAGGAAGGCTACTTTTTCTAATTCTTTTTTACATTTTACGAGTTGTCACCCTACCTTTCAGAAAAGAGTAGTTGTTAAAGGACAACTTGTATGGGCTGCCCGTATAGTGAGCCATGATTTTGATTTTTTTAGTGAATGTGGACAGCTAAAGAGTATGTTTTTATGTCGTGGCTATCCTGTGAAAATGTTGAATAACCTTATTGAGGAAGTATCGAATAAACATATTAATAGATTTTATAAACCACTTCTACAAGTTAGGAACCTTCATGAGCATGTTATTGATTTAGTTCCTGATAACAACTTTAAGAGCCAACAACATGACACCTGGGACACTACACAATGCCCCAGATTTATTACTACTTTCAACATCGATAGTAGTAGTTGTTGAAACTGTTCAGCGTTCTATGTAGGTAAGATGGAGCGAAAGCTCCGTGAACGCATGTATGAACATATTTACGCCATAAAGAAGGTGAAATTAGATAATGCTTTGGCTAAACATGTACTTGCTTTTCCTGACCACAATTTTAAATTTATGGTTATTGATCATGTTTGCCAAGATATCAGAGGTGGCCCAGTACAATTTAGACTAGAAGAATATGAGTTATATTGGCAGATAAGACTTAATGCGTACCATTTTCCAGGTTTAAATGAACACTGCTCTATTTCAAGTGTCCTTAAATTATTGAGTTTGAAAAGATGATTGCCTTTTGTCAACATTCTCGGATTAGAATGTTGATGTTTTTGTATTAATGTAGATAATATTTTTAGTCTATACACAACATTTTATTGAATTTCAACTTGTCAGTTGTTGATGATTTGTTATATCCTTAGATATTTATAAATACAGGTCCATTATGTCTTTTACATTTAGTTTTTGATTAACTATGGCATTACTGTTGTGCTCAAGTTGTTGAACTTGGGTATATTTGACTTTAAATGTAGTTGCATTGCTTAATTGTTTTTAATTATTAACAGCATTTCTTAATTGTTCTGTGTTATTTAAATAAGACTACTTTTTACACTGCATTATTGTCTGAGGAAGTTTGCCTAAGAAGGCAAACGAAAAGCGCTTCACATTATTAAAACATTTGTCTTATTAGCTCGGACTGCCATTTTCATCATTTCAGCTTTTTGTTTTTTAGTTTTTATATTTCCTTGTTTATAGAAGGTTCAATTATGCTATGCTGTTGGATCAACAGACGACCGCAATTCTGAAAAAACGCAAAGACAAGGATAAAGACAGGCATCCAAGTTCCAAAACCGATGACGAAGCCTCTTCTGGGCCAGTCACTGGTTCTCAGTGAGGCGCTTTTGCAGCCCCTGACACCCACTACCTCAGAGCCACAGGCCACCTCCGACTCCCACATGGAGACAACTAGGCCTCTGGAAACTCAAGGTATTGGGCCTACGGAAACTAATCCCTCAGATGGGTCCGGAGCTGCTGAGCAGGCATCGGCTTCTGAGGGTGTTTTCAGACCTTCACAACTTACCATTAAAGCAACAGCCAAGACAAAGGCACCATTAAAGACAAAGAAGCAAGTACAGCATTCTCCTGGACAGTCCTCCATGCCTACGAAACAGATGCTTAAAATGGCTGAAGACCTCATTACTCTAATCAGGGGTTCCCATCCCCCTCTTGAGAAAAGGCCTAGGCAGGATACAGACTATGATTCCTCTGATCAGGTTTCCATTTCCTGTGATTCCTCTTCAGACCAGGGATACTCTCTACCCCCCCTATGAGGACTCTGATGCTGAAGAATCTATCCCTTCAGCCTCTCCCCCTGATGATTATTCTTTTGGGGAAACTTTAAATACCATGAGGGAGCATTTCCATTGGGAAAGTCAGGATTATTCAGAATCCAAGAAAAGGCTCAGGGACTTCCTTTTATTGCCTCAGCACAGGCCCCTGGCTATTCTGCCTGTGTTAGATATTGTGGATGATGTCTTCTTTGAATCCAGCTTATCTCCTGATTCTTTGCCCCCTGCACCAGCCAAGCCAGATAGATATTATAGAGTCCCTGACTCTCACAAATCTCTTTATAAAAACCCTTCTGCTGATCCAGAAACTATTTCCCAGGGTCCCAAAGGGGTTAAGGCTTCCATTGCAAAAAATCCAGTCCCCTCTGACAGAGATTCTAGAGCATTGGATAGATGGGGGAAGAAAGTTTACACTTCTGCAACTTTAGCAGTAAGGGCTTTAAATTGCCAGTTTCACATGCTTAAGTACCAACAATATTTAATGGCTCAGTTAAAACAGAAAATGCTTGCAAGCTCAGAAGCTCCTGACTATAAAGAAATGCAGGATTTATTGCATGCAGTTGAACAGGTGGGAAAACATACTCTGCAATGTGGTTTTGATTCTTTGGAGCCCTCTTGTAGAGCCGCAGTTACAGGTTCTGTGATTCGAAGACATGCTTGGTTGAAAGAACAGACTTTACCTGATCATGTTAAGGCAAAATTATTGGATGCTCCTTTACAGCATGATACCTTGTTTGGTGTTAAGGCAGAAGAGGTGTTAAAGAAAATGGAGGATAAAGCTAAATCTATGCAAACAGTCAAAGATTTCTTACAGGTACAGCCACCTCGATTTAGCAGAAATTGGCCTACAAAGAATTGGTCCTTTCCAGTGTCAGGCAGGCCACAGCAAGGCAGATACAGATGCTCAAGAGGCAGATCTCAACCCCAAGGCTCTAACAGACAACGACAGTGGGGTACCTCAACCCCAAAAGGAGGTGAGGACAAGTCTGAACCTTACAGGAAACAGTCTCAATGACGTCCCCCTTCGTACGCTAAGCACTTCCCTTTTGGCAGCCCCCTTAGGGGGAAAACTAGCACTTTTTTCTCAAAATTGGCAAACAATCACCCAAGACAAATGGGTTCTGAATATTGTATATCAAGGTTACGGGTTCCACTTTCACACTTTACCAAGGCTAAAAGGAATGCCAAACCTGCCGAAAATTCAGTGGGCAGAGGCTCAAAAACAAATTTCAGCCCTCATGGGCATGAGAGCTATTCAAAAAGTACCACAGCAGGAACAAGGACAAGGATTTTACTCAAGACTCTTCCTGGTCCCTAGAAAGGACAAAGCCTGGAGATCCATACTAGACCTTTCAACTCTAAATACTTACCTGGATGTTCCAAAATTCAAAATGTTGACACTACAGCAGCTTCTTCCCATGCTGGGCAAGAAGGCTTGGCTTGTTACTCTGGACCTCAAAGAGGCATACCTGCATGTCCCTATCAGACAAAATTGCAGAAGATACCTCAGATTCAAAGCTGGTACAATGCACTACCAATTATCTGCACTGCCCTTTGGCTTATCAACTGCGCCCAGGGTCTTTACAAAGTGCCTGGCACCAGTAATTGCATTTTGCAGACAAAAAGGAATTCAAATATATCCATACCTGGACGACTGCCTCATTCAAGCAGAGACAAAGGACATTCTTCTAAAGCATCTGGCATTTGTAAAAAGGTTGCTAATTTCTCTAGGGTACACAGTAAACGAAAAGAAGTCAAAACTAGTGCCCTCACAACAGATAATATTCCTGGGTGCCAGCTTAAATACAACAGCCCAGATGGCTTATCTCATGCCAGACAAACAAGGACAACTGACTCAATATTTTCAATTACTGGCAAAAAAGTCCCATCTCCCTGCAAGAAAAATTTTGCAGGCCCTGGGATTCATGGCATCCTGCATACTACTAATTCCATATGCCAGACTGCATATTAGGAAATTACAATGGTACCTAAAAAGTGTTTGGACTCAACACTCTCACAGTTTAGAAGCAGTAATACCAATAATTCCCTGCCTACAACAGGAGTTTTGATGGTGGGCACAGGCATGTCACCTCAACAAGGGTCAGCCTTTCACTCTACCCACAGCCTGGCAGACTCTAACAACAGATGCTTCGGATTACGCCTGGGGGGCACACATGGCAGGAAAATGTATTCAGGGCAAGTGGACCACAGACCAAATGCATCTTCACATCAATCAAAAAGAGATGTTGGCTGTTCAAAGTGCCCTAACAGCTTTCAAGGACCTTCTGCATCCTGGACAATTATTATTGAAGACAGACAACACCACAGTAATGTGGTACATAAACAAGCAAGGGGGCACTCATTCTTATCCCCTATGCAGGCAAGCCATGACCTTGTGGAACACAGCTCTAACTTATCAAGTTCATCTGCAAGCACAATTCCTGCCAGGAAAGAAAAATACTCTGGCAGATGATCTAAGCAGAAATATCATGGACCCTCACGAATGGAAATTGAATCCACAAATCTTCAGCATGGTAACGCAAAAATGGGAATGCCCAGACATAGATCTTTTTGCCTCCCCACTGAATTGCCAACTACAAAAATTCTGCACAAGGACTTATCACACACAAGCATGGAAAGTGGATGCTCTCTCGTTCAGCTGGAAAAGTCTAAAAGTTTATGCCTTCCCACCACTGCCTCTCCTTTCAAAGGTACTCCTAAAAGCCAGACAAGAAAAACCACAGATGATCCTGATTGCTCCAGACTGGCCACGCCAGCGCTGGTACCCAATCTTAAAGAACTTAGCTCAAGGCCCACCATGGATTTTGCCTCAAATTTCACACCTTCTGACTCAACAAAACAATCAGATCCTGCACGGTCAGCTCAAAACTCTACACCTGGCTGCATGGCAGATTCATTAGTCAAACAGGCAACACCTCTCTCTAAAGTTGTTATGGATGTCATTTTGGAGGCTAGGAGGCCTAGCACCAGGAAATCTTACTCAGAAAAATGGAAGAGATTCTGCGCCTGGAACCAGGCTCAAAGCCATGACCCTCTTGTCCCAAACATTCCTCAGATTTTACAATACTTAACTGAGATGCTGGACAAAGGCCTATCCTTCTCATCAATTAAGATCCACGCCTCTGCCATTTCTGCACATTACAACATGGATCCTCCTTTATTCTCTCATCCCTTACTAAAGCAGTACCTCAGAGGGGCTAAAAACATAAGACCGCCCCAGAGAGCACCAACACCAACTTGGGACCTCAATTTTTGTTTTGGAAAAACTGACCCTGCCACCTTTTGGAGCCAGCCAATACAGATGATCTAAAATTTTTATCATGGAAAACAGCTCTGCTCCTGGCAGTAACTTCAGCACGAAGAGTCTCAGAGCTACAGACATTAATGGCAGTGGAATCTTTTATAATTTTTCATCAGGACAGGGTTTCTTTAAGGACAAACGCTACCTTTATGCCAAAGGTGGTATCTAGTGTGGCTCTTAACCAAACCATCCATTTGCCAACGTTTTATCCAAACCCCCAGAATAAAGGGGAGAAACTTCTGCACTCTTTGGACATACACAGGCCGCTATGCTTTTACTTGGACAAAACAAAAGCTTTCAGGAAAACTGAGCAACTGTTTGTAGCATATGCTGTAGGATCACAGGGCAAGGCTATCTCAAAGCAGACTATCTCCAAATGGATAGGACACTGTATTCGTTACTGCTACACGCAGCATGGAAAAGCATGGAAAATCAGTCCCTAATAACATTAGGCCACATTCCACCAGAGCAACAGCCACTTCAACAGCCTTTCTCAGAGGAGTACCAACCAAGGAAATTTTGGAGGCTGCAACTTGGAGTTCAGTGCACACCTTTACCAAGCATTACCACCTCCCTCTTTACTCTAAATCCAGAGCAGGATTTGCCACTGCAGTTCTGCAGGGCCTCATAGCCAATCCTAACTCTTTATAGACCAGCCACCCAACCTTAGCTTTGGGATTCTACCCAAGTGTAATGACTGCAGCAGTGTAACACGATGAACATAGTACAGTTTTGTACCTATCATAAATGTAGATGTTCGAGTGTTCACACTGATGCAGTCCAGGTTACCTCCCTCCAGCCCCTCTGTCCTAGCTGGACCTATCTATACCTTTCTATCCTATATAACCTTTGTTGTGTATTTGCTTATAACTGAAGGTATTGTTTTTATTTTATATATATGTTTTATTAGCAATATGTATTGCCTACCTACTTGGGGGCACCTGATATCTGGGGCAAGAAAAACTGAAGAAAATGGTGTCGGATGCATCTTATATACCCCTGGCGCACTGACATCAGGGAAGAAGCGACAGCAGCCGACGCCGGACCAAGACTTTGGAACTCTGGCCAACTGCGGGACTGCCTGACGGCAGGATAACCCAAGTGTAATGACTGCAGCAGTGTGAACACTCGAACATCTACATTTATGGTAGGTACAAAACTGTACTTTATTGCTACTACATGATTAAGCCAAGATTACAAAAGCAAAGAAATATGTTTTGAGGCGTGACGTGAGGTGAAGGGAGGCAGGTATTAAGGCAGTGAGGAATAACGTGGAAGTTAAATTAGAGGGTCAGTGTATTGTTGGTAGCAACATTTACCATTTGGTGCATGACTAATGGGTGTTGCAGGCATTTTTGCATTTTAAACTTCTGCCTTTTTAAGTAACATCAGTCATTGCTCTGCCTTCACTTCAAGAACTGGTGACTTGAATTCTCTGAGGCATCCTAGGTGATTTAAACTGTCCAGCTATAGACTGGGAAACTTACACCACCACCACTAGTGCACAAGCACAGAGATTTCTGGACTTTGTCAATGCAACTTTCCTGGCAAAATTAGTCAGAGTACCCACTATGGAGAGCTACTTCTGGGATCTTGCCCTTACAAATAAAGGGGACATTTTGCACCATCAATTGCACATCTTCGTTACTTTTTAGGTCTGACCATGAAGCCATTTCTTTCAAAATAAAATTAGTCGGAGACTCCTTCTACCCAATGTACCTTTAGAAATTTCTCTAAGGCAAACCACTTACTCCTAAGTAATAGATTGGTAAACTTCAAACCACCAAACCTAGTTAACGCCACTAAATATACAGACTTGTATACCACCACACTATGCCAGCATGCAAACTGCAGTACAGATACAGCAATACTCTGTAGGAACAAGCATAGGGCATCCCCAGAAACAAAACCCGTTGGTGGAACCATAATATTAGTGAGATTTACAGTGAAAGGAAGAGTATTTTGACCAAAAATAAGAAGAACAATTTCCAGAATGATAGAGCCCTCAACAATGAAGTAAATAAATAACTAAGGAACTTAATAAAACCTACCAAATCCAAGTTTGAGGCTAAAGTAGCCACCCAAGGCAAAGACAGTTACAAGTCCTTTTTTAAGTTATGTTTGAAATTTCAGATCTGATCCTGAACAGTGTTACCTACACTGATTCTGAATATATAGCTAACCCACTGGCCAATAAACTTAGCTCAACCCCCCCACCTCTGTTTTTCCCACATAATATACCTGAAACCAACCCAACTCCAGCTATCACACAAGACCATGTCTTGAAAGCGTGATCAAAAGCTAAACATATTGCATCAGTGGATCCTGACAATATATCTGGGTGCACCTTAAATAGCATGAAGCATGATTTAGCCACCTCCTAACACTGTTCAGCTTCAGCCTCAGCTTCCATACAGGTTTTGTACCAAGTGAATGGAGATCAGCTACAGTTATTCCTCTACATAAGGGAGGAACTTCCACAGGTCCAGGAAGCAACAGACCCATAAATCTGAACATTCTTGTATGCAAAGCTATGCAGAGACTTGTTATGGAACTTACTCAGCCTGGTGGACTACTTTGAAAAGATCACCAAAGCAATGGACGAAGGTAAAACGATACACACTGCATACCTCAACGTAGTCAAGACATTTGATACAATCCCCAACTCAGTCATAGTAGAATAATTCCCTACATTACCCACTGGATTGTCATCTGGCTCACAGGTAAGATGCAGTAGATCAAAATGGGGAATTTACCTCCATAAAAAAGACCACTAGGACTTGGTGTTGGGATGCCTCCTGTTTGGCATCTACTTCTCTAAGTAAAAGTCAACACTAAATGGTTCTGGATGACTAAGTTTGCAAATTACTTCAAGCTTGGAGCAGTTATTAAATCCCCAAATGACTTACCAATCCTGCTGGAAGGTTTGTCCCAAACAAATAACTGGTGGCAGAACCCTGGACTGCAAGTTAATGCCAAAAGATAGCACAGTTTTTTCCTTTAGGAAGTTGTTTACCCCAGGGAACTACCACATTGACAATATGCCCCTGAGAATTTACCCAGTTGTTCAGGATTTGGAACTTATGTGGACAGTGATCTAACTTTTGACTAAAATGTTTCTGCTGTTGTAAGAAAGTCGTGTACTGTGCAGCTTATAAACAAAGCGATTGTGACTAGATCTAGAGATGTCATTGCCCCCCTTTGGATGTACTCAGTAAATCTCCAGGATGCTTACTATCATGTGAAGGTAGAGAAGCAATCCAGGAGATTTTTTCATTTTTGGCTGTGAGCCAATCACTTTCAGTTCAGAGACCTGCCATTCAGTCTTACCACAAACCCCAGGATGTTCACCAAGATAATGGCAATGTTGGCGGCGCACTTGCATATGCTTGGGATCTAAGTTTTCCTCTATCTAGATGATTAGCTCATAACTGCTACATCCAGGTAACTTCTAGTACTTCACCTGTAGCTTCTACTCCAGTGTTTACTGGATCTAGGCATATCAATATTCACAAGTGTCAGTTACTTCCAACACAATGGATGGAGTTTATCTGATGCCACCTTGATACCACTCACCAAATAGTCAGCCTCTCACAACACAGAGTTTGTTCTCTATATCATACGGTGTTACGAGTGTTACTTCATCCCCAGCCTCCAGCATGATTCATTGTATGACTGTTAGGTCTCATGGTTTCTTCCATATTAATGATTCCCATGCCTTCTTACTACTTGGACGCTTGCAGTTCAGTGGTCCCAAAAGATTCATCCTTTGCATGGCAAAATTCATCTTACAAGAATTTGCAGACTGCACATCGCATGGTGGATTTCCTTACCTTTAGTAATATAAGGGAGAATAATCCAAGGTACATGGTCAAACTTAGAGGCCAGTCTTCACATCAATGTCTTGGAGATGAGAGCAGTCCTCCTTACTTTGAAGGCTTTTCAGGATGTGATCTCCATACAGTTAGACAGTACGTTTGTTGTATGGTACATTAGCAAACAAGGAGAAACTCATTCTTGTCCCCTGTGTCAAGAGGCTATGAGGGTTTGACAGTGGATGATGTCTTCACACCATTTTCTGATAACAATGCATATTATGAGGTGTTCGAGTGTTCTAGTGGACAAGTTGAGCTGAATTATTCTAACTCCTCACAAGTGGTCCCTCAACCCAACAATGGCAATGCTAATATTCAGGTGCTGGGGCTGACCTTGCTGCAATCTATTTGCCTCCTACCTGAACAACAGTTGCAGCAGTTATGTTGCCCTGATCCCTCCACAGGGTCAATCACCAAGGGATTCTCTAGTTCACAGTTGGCCTTCTGGTCTCCTGTATGGCTTTCCCCCATTACCTCCTTATGAACAAATTCATTCAGAAAGCCAGACAGTGCAAAGCTAGGGTAATCCTTATTACCCCCTTTTGGCAATGACAAACATGATTCTCCTTTCTGTGGCCTCTGCTAGTACATCTACCATGGTTGCTACATCTATATCCATATCTTTTTTTCTTATCCATACAGACTGCCTCCACTAGATCAGACTACCATGAAACTAACCTGTTTCCTCCAATTTTGACCATAGCCAGAGATGCCAGGCTTCCCATTATTGTTGATATAATAACAGCCTCCAGGAAAACTACTACGAAGATCTACAACAGTAAATGGGAAAAGTTTTCATTTTGGACTACAGCCAAGAGTTTGGACCTCTTTTCTGCTACTATTCCAGCAGACTTGGAATTTTTAGCTGAACTCTTTCAACAAAGATTTAGCTATTCTACTATCAAAGTTCAGATGGCAGCAATTTCCAACCTTCATACTGGACAAAATGATGCTTCTTTGGCTTCCGTAAAAATTTCACAAGTGTTTCTTAGAGGAACCTTTTTGCTGCGTCTCCCCATTAGAGATCCAGTACCTCCAAGAGATATTACTATTATGCTCTTGACCGTAACTCAACCTCCCTTTGAACTTGCATCTACTGCAGACATTACATTTTTGAGTTAGAAAACAATTTTCTTAGTCACTATCACCTCTGGAAGGTGAATTTCGGAGTCCCAGGCACTCTCATGTAAGCCTCCATACTTGTTTTTCTATAAGGATCGTGTGTCTCTCTTCAAACTAATCCATCATTTGTCCCAAAGGTGGCATCTATAACTAACATAAATCAGTCCATAGAGTTACAAGTGTTTTCACTAACTTTTTGAACAATGAAGAATACATTCTACACATGGTCTACACATTCTACACATTGTACAATAAATGCATTCCTTCCATGAAAATACAGAACGTGGTACACATCTAGTACGGCCGTCCCTGCTAGAATACGGCCGGGCAGCTGTCTGTAAGGATCACCACCGGTTGTAGGATTACTGTGCATAGTCTACAGCTACAGTGGCTATGCTTTTCTGCCATATTGCTCTACGGCAAATTGCTGCTGCAGCCAATTGGTTTTGGCGATGTAGCTCGCAGGGAAATGTCTTGCGAGCTACACGCCGGAACCCTCATATGTGAACTCATGGTTATACTGGTACAGCTACATTTTGCAGCCACTTGTGAATAAGTCCTAGTGTATGTTGAACAACTAGCCTCTGGAGAGCTGTACTTTATGTTGGGCCTTTTATTTTAATGTTCAGTATGCGTCTGTTATGGATTTGTGTGAAAGCATCCTTTGTTATGCTCCATAGTCTTGTAATTTATAAAGAAGCAGAATGTGGAGCAGGTGATAACATTTTCTCTTTCAGGAATGAGCCCCTGAAATCAATCCTGCCATGGGATTTTATTAATTTGACTTCTAGTAATTGACACTGATGCTACTCCATGCTCATGCAAGTCTTTGCTGTCTGTTTCACTGCTTTTTCAGGTGAGGCTGACTCCATCACAGATATGAGCTGATGTTCCATCTGAAGATATCTGTGTTGTAGTCAGGTTGTTAGGTTGTCAGTTTGTGGAAGTGAGGCTGATGAAGATGCTTGAGGTAGTAACAGACAGGTATTGTTTCTTTCTCAAGAATGGAGAGGTTTATTGTCTTCACTATTACTTCTTCAAGCCATAATGAAGTAGTTGCCAGTGTTCATAGGTACTTACTAGGCTACTGATCTCTTAGCATCTTAAGAAGCCTAGCCTTGAATTATCATGTAATTATTAGCCTTTTGCAATACAAATATCACAAAATGGGCCAAACAAGTATATTGCATTCTTCACCTATCCATGAGGGCCAGTGGTGCTAAACTGGGGATGAGTTTGCTGTTGCCTATCCATTCGTCCAAATTGCTTTACATAGAAACAGTATTCTATGTGATGCATACCTATCCCTCTAGCATATTCTGCTAATTTTTCAAAAGAGATTGAGATCTGAAGTGGGTGTTTGTAATACCACTGGACTTGTGAGTGTATAATAGATCTCACAGAATAAGGTCTGTTGAGGCTCTGTATACAAGGCAGAGGTCACCTGTCAAGTTTCCTGTGTGGTGCCGGGAAGAGAGACAAGGTTTTGAGTTGGTTTGCAGTTTTTTTATTTAGACCCTTGATTTTTTGAGTGAGGAAAACATTGTGGTTCTTCCACTTGTGACAAGTATTTGAACAGGTACTTACTGAAAGGGGCGTTATACTGAAGGCTTGGCCTAATGAGTGCCGAGTATGGGTTGCTGTCATTTGTAAGCTGATGGAAATCCTAAAAAAGATTGATTCTTGTGGCTACCTTCTCCATGTGTAAAGTCTTTCTGACAATGGTCCTAGATCTTTGACAGAATTCACCAATTTACCTAGAAACTTTCACTGTTGAGTCTTGCATGTATTATATGCTTTGTCTACTAGATCTTCTTCCATGCTTCTTAGACCACCACTTTTTTCAAATGCATATTCTAATAGTTTTCTTCACTTTAGTAGTGCTCATCCCCATTATCAGAAACATGCTGTTATTAAAGGCCAGCTGGTTAGAGCAGTCCGAATGACCACTCTAGAGGATGATTTTTGGGATGAATGTTATCTACTTAAAACAAAGTTTACAGCAAGGGGATACCCATCTACCTTGATTGACAACCTTATGTCTGAGGTTAGTAATAAACGTAATAACGGTTGGTTTAAACCCATTCTTGGTAGAATTGAAGTCATTAGTGGTGTTAACGCTAATGACTGTGGTATTGGGGGTCCGAATTTGAATTCATCTTATATGAATACTGTATCTAATGAAGGTAACACATCTAATGCCTCATTGTATTTTATTACATCTTTTTGTATTGAGGCTGAAATTGTGCAGGGTATTCTATACAAGAACTGGGTGGTGTTGAAAGAGGACACCTTTATTAGAAACAAGATACCAGATATTTTTATTTTGATTTTTTTCTATTTTTGGTTTGAATAAACGTATGTTTGTGTGTTAACTTGGTGCATTTTATTTTATTTTAAGATACCAGATATGCCTCAACTTGTTTATAAAAGGGGATGGAACCTTAAAAATTTGGTTGAGACTGTATTGTCCCCTTTACAAAAGGATGGAGGCATGTACAAATGTGGTTCTTGCAGAATGTGTGAACATATTAAAGTGACTAATAGTTTTTCCATAGGTAGAAATAAATATAAAGTTAAGGGCAAATGTAATTGTAATGCCACTGTTGTGGTATATTTAGCCCAGTGTCAAAATTTCCCCCAGTTCTATATTGGTAAAACTGATAGGCACTTTAGAAAGAGAATATATGAACATTTATATAGCATTAATAGGAAAGATGTAAATAACGCTTTAGCGAAACATATTATTGAATGTCCTGAGCGTCCTCCCTGTGGTCGCGTGGATTTCCTCCGGGTGCTCCGGTTTCCTCCCACATCCCAAAGACATGCTGTAGGTGGATTGGGCACTCTAAATTGGCCCTAGGTGTGAGTGTGTGTGTGCCTTCTATGGAAGGTTGGGCGCCGGGCTGGCAACTCGACACCATAAAACTCCACTGCCAATCATGAGCGGATAGGTGATCTGCTGTGGTGACCCCTAACCGGGAAAAAGCTGAAAGAAGAAGAAGAAGATTATTGACTGTCCTGAGCATTCATTTTTGTTTCTTGTTATTGAACAAATGTTGTTGTTGTGTCTTTCGGCTTATCCTGGTTAGGGGTTGCCACAGCGGAACTCCGGTCCACTAATGTTTGGCAGTGGATTTTTACATGACGAGTTACCAGCCCTGACGCACAACCTTCAACGAAGGCACACCCATTCATGCATGCCTCCACACAGAAGACGCTCTAGCTGAGAATCGAATGGGACAACGTCTTGCTGTGAGGCGACAACGCCACCGCAGCACCACTACCGCGGTCTCTTGTTATTGAACAAATACACGCTAATATTAGAGGTGGGCCAGTATCTGTGGAGTTAGAACTTAGAGAATTATGGTGGCAAGTATTAACTAACGCTTACACCTATCCCGGTTTAAATTAATACAGTTCCATTAAATGTATTTTGAAGCTTAAGGCCTTAAATAGACGTTAAATGACCAATTATGTACTAGTTTTAATATTGTTATATGTTTCATTATACTTGTATATATTTATATGCTTTTATATGTTAATTAATGCAATTAATTACGTTTTCTTAAAGGTGAAATGAACTTTATGTAGAATGAAATATGTTCTTGTGATTTCATTGTGATTTAATGGACAATATCTTTTTAAATGTTTTACAGGATATGATGTCATTGATATGGAGGGTTATTTAAACTAAGTCAGTTAACAACTGTGTTTGTCTGAGGAAGTTTGTGAATTTTTACATTTGAAAGCGCTTACAATAAATTGAATTAGTTCTAGTCCGGTGAATGCCCTTTGCCTGTTTGTTTCTTCATGCAAGTAACAGGTTTGTTTTCATTTTTCCTGGATAGTACTTGTGGGATTTCTGAGTTTTGTGTGACAGGATCTATCTTCCTTAAATAAGAAAATGGCAATGTTTATTTTCTGGCAAAAGTGACTTGTGAGGCAGACTTCAGTATTGCGTCTAGCTAAAAAGCCTTGATCTCTTGCCCTCCAGCAGCCAGATGTATGATTTACTGATTTTGCTGGTTTAAAGACCTTTAAAAGGTGTGTGTTTGGGGAAGGGACACCTGAAATTCAGATGACTACATGCAAGATGAAAGAGAAACAGGAGGGGAATAGTGATTCTGCTCACCTGTTTGATAGAAGCCCAAAGCTGAACCTGCTTCGAACTGAAGAGGCAGCAATGATGAAGTTGCATGCTAAGGTCGACAAAATGTACTGTGAGGTGCTCAGGATGAGTGATATGTTACATGAATATATATTACAAAAACTCATCGCAGGCTGGAGGATATAGAACAGGCACTGAATGAATAATCCATTGACATAGAAAGCCTAAAGAAGGTTGAGGGCAACATACTGTACAGATCGCTAAGTTGAAAGCAGCACAAGAGGAGTTGAGGGAAAAAAATTATCAAGATGGAGGATAGAGAGAGAGAGTGTGTGAAGGGAGAACCTAAGATTTATTAACATTATGGAAGGCTTGGAAGCCAATGCCCCCTGCACCACCTTAGTAATGGGTACTAACCCTAACACTGCCCCTTCCCTTAATCTTAACCCTACACCTTACATTCATAAAAACTTTCCCATAGCACTGCCACTACATAAGGCGCACAAACATTCACAAACACACATAAACAACACTATATGTATCCACCAACCTAACCCTAAAATACACAAACTCGCGCACAGCACCTATACTTCACTCATCCCAAGCCCCAAGACTAACTCGTATACACACACACAGACACAATCACGTCTCCAATCCCACTTTCCTGTTTTGACATTACACACCATCGACATTTCCCCCGCTTAACTATATGTACTGTCGACATTAAACCACACCCCCTGCATTTGTGAAATAAACAGCATTCAATAAACACAGGATATAGATAGATATATGGATCTACACACGCACACACTAAGTATTGGGGGTATGGGAGGTGCAGACCCCCCCACTGGCGGAAGGGGGGAGACTTACCCCCTCAAATATCAAATTTAAAGGAGACCAATGATTTTCTGGTATTCTGCTTTATTTTTGTAGGTTTCTTCATAGTTCCAGAACCTTTGGCTCTGAATTTTTTCCACAAAATGGTCATAAGGATTTGCCCACCCTACATGGATAACAAATAAATAACTAAATATTTGTAGGCATTGTTGGTGGTTTTCTTTAAATTTATATTTTTTGGAATCATTCATGACCAGCATTACTGTTCTGTAGTTAATATTTTGCACTTCATTCAGCTTCAGGGGTCATATTTCAGTCCTGAGCCTTGAGTATTTGTGTGGGTTTTCTCCATATACATTAGTTTTGTTCCACTTTCCAAAAACATGCTTGTTTACTGGCTGCACCAAGCTTACCATTCACGCGTGCTGTAAGTATGTGTGTGCATGCGTGTGCTAGAGAAAGTATAAGGAGAGAGAGAGAGAGAGAGAGACAGAGAGATAAATATACACACTTGTTACCATCATCTTATAAAAATATAAATACAATACAATAAAATAACACAATATGAATAGAGGACACCCAGGAAAACAGAGTATCCAAGTACAGTAGTGTGTAATGTATTTGTTCCCCTGCTTTGAATGGAGAGTTTGCCCTTACCTGCCCCAGCACTTCATTATGGACTTATATGTAAGTGTAAGCCTGTGTAAGTATAAACTATGCTAATTATAGCTGTTTTCTCATTGTACCTACCCTTGGGTGACCACGTCTTATTTTTTTTCAGGTCAACCTTGACTTGAGCATTTTGTTTTTTGAAACTGTAATAAAAAAAAATAATAAAAGCTGGCAAATGCCCTGATAGTTTTCTATAAAAACTGTTTGTTTTTTTTACTTTTCTTTCAATAATACTGTACTCTTTTCTTATATCTCAAACATTTAAAACAAGTATATTTATGTGACAGAGGTTATTTATTTTAGTAGTAAAGTGAAAAGTGGTCTTGTCCTGCAAAGTTTCTCATTGCAGTGAGACATGCCCACCTTTGAACACCTGAAACGTTGACAGGCCTAGAGATTGTCATTAATGTCTTAAATGGCTAACACATGCACTGGAAATTCAGTATAAGAAAAAATGCAGAACATTTCTGCCTCCCAGTTGGACATCATTCCTCACTCCTTTGATACCATATTTCCCACAGCGATAATGTAGCTGTCTAATCTTGGCAACCTGTGCATCACATAGTAACTCTACTGACAAGCTCATTAGTACAATTGTGCTTTTGTTTATTGATGTATAGAAGTTATATTTGATGTTGAATATGTTCAGACAGGCATCTGTAGGGCTAGTGAGATTTCTTAGTTAACTAAAACTAAGTGACGAAATTGAAACATAATTCACCAGATATCAGGTGGTGGTGTGATGCTCACTGACTAACTCAGTATCTTTAAAATACACAGAATGAACAGGCTGACTGTGTCCCATTTCACCTGCTGCCAGGAAAACCTGTTACTGTATTTAAAGGCTTAAGCTTGGATTGACTGCATAATAGTACTAAGGACAGAGTACACATTCTTGGCAGTGTTAAGTATCTGATTAGATTAAGAAAATCTGGGCATCAGAAATCAAAATCTAAACCGGCTGTACTTGAAACAGTGAATATTGTAACAGAGATAAAAGGACAGGAAATGGGATCTTTAGAAAAGGGTAGGAGTAAATTATATAGAAAAAAATGGGAACTGTGGGAACAATATATTTAGAAAAATGTTTTAGAGGAAGAATTGGGTTTGAGAAGGCAGGAATTGGATGATTTATATAAAGCTAGGTAATGGGATGCATAAAATATATGTGATGTTTGTAAATGTGAACTTGTTAACATGGTTTGATTACTTTTATATAAATGTAAGCTTGCCTGTGTCACAAGTGATAATTCAATAAAGGTGTTTAAAAAGAGAAAGAGAATGTGGGCATTAGTAGTCTCACTGAGTGCTTCACACAACTCCATCTGAATTAAATTTGTGTTCTTACAATTTAACATTATCTGAATACTAAGTACATCATAGGCTACAATGTCTGTCCTGTTTCTCTAGCAACACGTCATGAAGCACATCAGGATATAGAGTAAAACTGGTATTGTGGTGTGTCTCATCTTGCTACAGGGTTTACTCTGTTCTCTTAATAGAAGTGCAGAACCAGTTGGTGCTGTATTTCTGTGCATTTGCAGGCTATACAACTTAACCCAGTCACAGACAACTGAACCTTAAAGTAAATGTTTTAAGTTAAATTCATACCTGTGAAGCTATATGTAACTATTTATGTACCGGTGTTAATAGTGAATTTATTTTTGAGCTCTTTCCTTTGGAGTTACATGTGCATGAGGTTAATACAAGGCCTTAAAAAATACAAGGCAAGAGGTGCAGTGTTCAGATGGGATTGCCCATTGTGATAGCTTTTTTTATATATATATTTTTACATTTACATCTGATGCCATTGTTTATACTTACTGCAGTTCAGATGCCCCTTCATTCCTAATGTGCAACCCTTCTGAGCAGGCGCAAAAATGTGTAGCAGCCAAGCGGGACACCATAATGTATGTAACCAATAGTAATTTTTTAACATTTATTTTAATTTAGTTTAGCCTCAGCCTACCTTTCTCATTCGTACATACAGTACCTCTACCGGCAGTGTATGTGCACACTGTAATGCATGTACTACCACTGTTTAAAAGGCAGTCTTGCAATTAGCCATACATTCTCATTCCTCCCCAGCTTCTGCTAAAGGACAGACATGCAATAGGCAAACCAACCAACCCTGCCAATCCTTGAGACCTATGAGACTACTTGAACAAAGGTCACTGGTGATGTGGGGGTGGGGGTGACCTGCCTCTGTCCCAGTGGCTGGCCATTCTTTTAAGCTTGTCTGTGTAGAAGGGAAGGTCATCTGGCTTTTGGCTATAGAAAGTCTCCTCTAATAAGGCAAAGGCCACTTGCTTATATACTAATAGGCTCAAACGTGGAGTAAAGGTAAGCAGATTATGTGGCATTACAATGGGAGCACACAGGAAGCATGCTGAATATGTATGTTTGATGCTTATAAGATGCTTAGTTCCACTAATGTTGTATTCTTTCGCAGAACCTTTGCTGAAGTCTATTTTATCACTTGCACTGAATCCTCCTTACGGATCCTAGATGTGGTTGATTTGGAAGCTCACTTCCCTAAACAGTCCCTTAAGAATTTCTTGGCCAAGATTTTGTTGAAATGTATCAATGGAATGCTTACCATATTAGAGTAACTACTTACTTTGGAGGATAGTGAAATAATAATAGGTATTATAGATGCATCTTTTAAGGAACCAAGGAGATCACAACCGGGACCATGTGCGTGATAGTGTAAAGATTCAGAATATTCATAAATGACAGGGCTTGAAGGCAGACGATTGTTGCATTGTAGTGTTAATGATATGCTTTGTTCAGTACAGAAGGGGGCTAAAAAAGGGAGTCATATGGATAAGACCGAACTGAAAGAAGATGAAAGTGTGGAAGCGCATACTAGAATACTGGTCACTGATATTACCAGAGAGGATACTGAGAAATTAGTGCAGAAGTATGAAGACTGCATTAAAGAAGAAGGCTAATCATGGGGGAATGGACCATCTCTTGTTGACATCATGAAGTCCTTGAGCTTAATGTTAGTGTTTTAACTATAAATGCATTTTTATTTAGTTTGTTTTTTTGCAGGCCTACAATTGTAAAATGCAGTGTGTTTGGGGTATAATAATTTGTCTAGCACTTGGTGCAGATGAGTAAGGCTATGAACTGTTACCATGATTTGATTACCTCAGCCTTCAGTTGCTTTGTGTGTGACAGTTACAAATTACTTCACCAGACAGTATTCATGGGCTGCTTCTGAAAAAGAGCACTGCTCTCCAGTGGACTGTCCACATTGTTAGCAAATGCATTACACATTTGTATTTTGAATTCCTGCACCCTGCACGTAGATGCCAATTGGTTCATAGGTAGGTACTAGGCTATCGGCCCTAGGGCCTATACAAGCCTAGCCAAAAAGATACCCTGGCTTTCGCCACCCAAGAAAATTATTTTCCTGTGCCCCTGTCAAGCAGAGCCACAGAGGTGATCCCCAGGGTGAATTTCCTATTTCCCATCCAATCATCAAGATTTTTCTTGAAGAGTGCTAATGAGGAGCTTTGTTTGCTATAGGTAGGTAGTTTGTCCAGAGTATGGGAAGTCTCTGGGACAGGAATCTATCCCTCCAGCATGTTCTGTTTATTGTGGTGACAAGGTTTAGGTCCTTAGAGCGTGTAGCTCGGAGGGATTGGGATTTCTTTAAGTGAACATGCCCAACAGCTCTGGGTTTGACATAGCTTTGTATGTTAGGCAGAGATCGCCTCTGAGTAGGCGATATGCGACGGAGTAAAGCTGGAGTTTTTTGAGACGGTCTGCGTAAGGTATCTGTTTGAGGCCAGTAATCCTCTTTGTGAAATATTTCTGCGGCCTTTCCAGTTGTTGTAGATGTCTTGTGAGGTACATACCAAAAGGGGCGTTGTACTCTATAATAGGTCTAATGAGTGACGTGTAGAGAGGAACAATGACCTCTTTTTTCCTAAATGAGAAACCTTTTGTGATGAGGTGTGCCATATAGAAGGATTTCCTGACTACTGTGGCGATGTGATTATCAAAGGAGAGACTACTGTCCACCTGTGTCCCAAGGTCTCTTATCACACTTTCTGTGTTAAGTAGACTACCACCTATGTGGTAGCTCATGGGTACAGAGTTTTTACCAAAGGGGATGACAATGCACTTTTTGGCATTGAGCTTGAGGCCATGGCTTTGACATCAAGCATCTGTCTCAGTGAGGCCCTTTTGTAGGACGTCCACATCATTAGGAGTTTCAGTTATGGCTCCTAGTTTGCAGTCATCTGCAAAATTCGTTAGCCAAAGATCTTAGCCTGTACTTCAGAAAAGTAGATACCAAACAGGAAAGGTCCCAGGACTGAACCCTGTGGTACTCCACTTGTATAAGGTACCTGGTTAAACATTTTATTTTTTAAGTTGACTATAATTAAAGGCATGTAATATGTCATCTAAATATTGTAGGTTTGGTCCCAAGCATATGTTTATGTTATGCACACTAAAATTAATATGCAATGGTATGGTACTCCGTATGGTCGATAAGGTATCTTTATGTAATGTGATGGTTTTAATACTTTTAAATGGAGGCATAAATTTTACAATGTCTAAGTCCTGTCGGGATTAATTATGTTACTAATTTGAGTAGGCTGGGGAGTTTGTGTCTAACTGTTTCTAACTGTTTTTATACTTTAGTTTTTAAATTATAGTTTTATATTTTTGTCTAAATGAGTATTAGCCCTTTAATTGCTTCTTTTGGAACACGTAATGAAGTGTAAATATAAACCCGGTTTGGCGGTTTTTTTGTAAACTCTGAAGAAGCTGTGGCAGTAGCTTCAGCGAAAACGCATGTTTTTTAACAAATAAACTTGGCGTTAAGGTTTTGTACATGAAAAGTTTTTCTTTTGCCGTTCGCTTTTTATTGGTGTCGATACGGAAAGATTTCTTTGGAATTTATACCTGTTGGTCTACTATTTGTGCTTGCTACAATAGGTGACTGCATTTTTGTGTTTTTCAACTGTACTCCACTTGTCACTGGTATGAAGTCGGATTTGGAGTCTGCTACTTTCACAGTGTGGGTTCTGTCAGTGAGCCAATTGGCAACCCATCTTGTGATATAGGGATTTATACCTAGTTTAGTGAGTTTAGGTATAATTCCAGAGTGGGGGATGGTGTCAAAAGCCTTGAGATCTTGATAGGCTGTGTGAACCACCTTACCCTTGTCTACAGCTTTGGTGACTGCATCAAAGAACTCAGTCAGGTTTAGGAGACATGATCTGCCTTTTACAAACCCAAACTGGGTGGGGTCCAGAGTTTGGAGATTACCAATGTCTTTGTGTATAAGTTCCGTGATGACACATTCCATGGCCTTGCAGACTAGGCTCGTTAGGCTAATGGGGCAGTAGTTCCCGGGGTCCGTGGTGGCTCCCCCTTTGTGGAGTGAGATAACTTTTGATGTGCGCCATTCAGTGGGCACAAAGCCTGGGGTGAGGCTATGATTGAACATGGTGCTTAGGTGGGGTGCCAGTTCAATCTGTAGTTCATATAGAAAGCAGCCTGGGATGTTGTCAGGTCCCATGGATGCTGTGTTCTTGGCTTTGGAGAGTGTGGTTTTTACCTGTGCAGCCGTGATTACAGGAACTTTGCATTCTTCCGGTATAGAAATGGGCCCTATAGGGGGTGGGGGGGGGGGTAAAGTTAGCACTGAACATATCTGCCAGGATGCTTGCAATATCAGTTGGTTCTTTTTATGTAGTGCCATTTTGCTGTAACACAGTGCAGATCTGAGTGTTGCCATTGAGATTCTTGACATAGCTATAGAATGCTTTGTGGTTGTCTTTAGAATCAGTGGCGATTTTGTTTTCATAACTAGCTTTGAAGGATTTTATGAAGGATCTCAGCTTCTTACTGAGGCTGACCAGGGAGTTCTTCCAGTCATGGGATTTTACTCTTTTTTGCAACAGTTTCTTTCTTCTGTTGTAGAGTTTGTTTATGGCAGGGGATCACCAGATTGGCTTCCTTTTTTTGGAGGATAGCATCTTGGTTCTGTTAAGGATAGCACGATCTATGCACTCGTGTAAGTACTTATTAAAGTGCATTTGTGTAGGATTCAGCAGTCATACCTCTATTGTCTGTCTACATGGGTGTCGTGAAGTTTGCCACTTCTGTCTTAAGAAACATGAAGTTGGCTTTGGAGAATTTCTTTACAGTGGTTTCCCTAATGGGGGGGTGGGGGTGGGATGTGGATTTCTAGGCTGATTAGCTTGTGGTCAGATCTGACCAATGAGGAATTGACCTGTGGTGTGGAACACTGGTCGCCCATGTTGGTAATGACCAGGTCTAGGATATTGCTGCACCTGGTGGGGGTGTGGATAAGTTGATCCAAGGCGGTGGAATTTATGAATTCCAGAAAACGTTGAGCAAAAGTGTTGGTACATGAGTAGTTGTCCCAGTTAATGGTGGGGTAGTTGAAATTGCCCATTATTAGGGTGTTGGGTTGTACCTTAATATTTCCCAGTGTATCAAGAAATGAGGAGTGGGAATCCTGGGGCATGGTGGGGGATCTGTAGCAAGTTACCATTTGGATTGCGGTCTTGCCCAGAATTAGTTGCACTTGGATAATCTCAGATGCATTATGCTGAGCAACTGCCTGGAGGTGTGGATATCCTTAATGAATATGGTCACGCCTCCACCTTTAGTGTTTTGGTCCAGGTTAGGTGGCCGAAAGGTGTGGTATGAATTATAGCCTGGTAATGCAGGAGTGCTCTCTGGAGCCTTGAACCAAGTCTCTGTCACTGCACAGATGTTGATGTTCTCCATTTTAAGGAGTGCCTCGAGTGAATGCATTTTGAGGTTTAGGCTTCTAGCATTGAGTAGCATTACCCTCAGATTTTGCTTGCGTGTACCTGTTACGGTGGTGAATTTGTCATTTGAACCTTGCCTAAAAAGGCACTGTAAGGGTGGCAAGAGCCTTAGCCAGTATCCGGAATCCCAAGGGCGACAGGTGCAGGCCATCTCTGGCAAAGCATCGTGGTCTGTCGATCATGTCATCCCAGGCAGACAGATGCTGGATCCCCTTAGAATTATACCAGAAGCTTAGCCAATTGTTGAAGTCAATCATTTTGTCCTTGTCCTGTGGTATCATTCTGGGTGATGGCAGGATGCTACTCAGGGCTAGGGACATACCTGCCTGGGCTACAAGATCGGAGAGCTCCTCCATGTCTCTTTTAATGTAGTCCAGGGAGGTACGTCTCAGGTCATTCACACCAACATGTCCAATGACAGAGTCATATTTGTATTTGTGGAGTGTCCTGAGTGCGTGCGTTATGTGGCGGATCCTGGCACCCGACAGGCAGCTAACAGTAACTTTCTCCTTGTTTAGCCTGGTGAGTGGAACATCAGTGTGCCTGAATATAGAGTCACCTATGACTAGAGTGTTGGGTACGTTGTTATGCCTTACGGGCTGTGGTTGAGTGGCACACTGAGTTTGTGGGCTATGTGTCATTTGGGTTGTGTTGGGGGGGTGGAGGCTGCATGCGTTTCTGCTGTGGAGGTCTCTTTTGCTTGAGCAGATTTTATTGAGAGCCTCCGCAAATGTTGGTGTGTGTTTTGTGTTGCTATGGGTGTGTTTTGGTGGTGTAGGTGTTGAGGGACTATGTGATGAGTGTGGTGTGGTGCAAGTGTTTACCTTCTCCTCTTGACTGTCTAGTCCAGTCTTGGGTGAAGAGAGCTTTGCTTGCAGTTTGGCTATATAAGTGCATCTCTCACAGGTTGTAGTGTTGGGTGGCAGGAGGGAGAGGGTTGTCTGTGTACATGAGGCAATTGCTGCATTGACCCAAGATGCCCAGATTCATCAGGTAGACAGGAGAAAACACCGGGAGCTGACCCTTAGACATGCCTGGATAGGTGCGTATTTATTAAGTACTAAAAACTGTTTTCCTCTAGACAAGTGAGCTAAGTTGAGTGCTGTCGTAATTTGTAGCTTATTTAGTGCTTACAACGAGTTCTGAACAAGTGCTGAGCTCAAAGAAGCAGATTTGAGAGCTAAAACTAAAAAAACTGGCTATTTCTAAGGTAAAATTTGAAGACCAGAATTTATGGTGCCAGGAATAGTTTAACCCTAAATAAGCGGCAATGCATAAAGTATATATATTTTTTTTAATATAACAGTAGCAAGTGAGCAAACTGATTTAAACAAATTAACCAATAAAAAACTAAAAACTGAGCCCCATTCCAGCAGTCTTCAATCAGACAAGTTCTAACTGCACACTCCTGCCACTAGGGTGCAGGAGAACCTTCTCCAAAAATAGATGGGCTGGATTAGTGCTCAAGTTGTACAAACAAAGCTAGATTCAGCAGGTCTGAATTTAGTCTATGCTACAGCAAACAAGTCGTACCAATTTCAGAAAGAAACAGTTCAAAAATAAGCAGGCACAACAAGCCTTTAACCAGAAACTCCGAGCTCAGAAGGGCAGAATCTACCCTCTCCTCCCACGAGTGCAGACTACACCTTCTTAGTGTAAAATAACTGGCCCGAAGCCCAAGTGCTTAAACCAGAACTAATACACTCTTAGAATAACAGACACTAAACCTTCAATCAGCAACTTCCAACTTAGAAGGATGTAAGCTACCTGTCCTGCCACAACAGTGCAGACCACAAACCTTCTTAATTGAAAACAACTGGTCTGAAGCCCAAGTGCTTCAACCAAAGGCTTAGAATAACAGTTACAGTTTAATCAGGCTACTAACAAGCAGTAATAAATTCAGCAGAATAAATGCAATAAAGTAGGAAGAAGCATGAATACAGTAAAGGCAGATGAATAAAGTGCAATTTTTTTTTATATAACAATAGAAAATGAGCAAACTGATTTAAACAAATTACCCAATTAAAAAGTAATGTATAAGCTGTGGTGGTGCAGCAATAGCATTGTCGCCTCACAGCAAGAGGTTCTCATGTTCGATTCTCAGCTAGAGCGCCTTCTGTGTGGAGTCTGTATGTCCTCCCCATGGTTGAGTGGCGTTCAAAAGACATGCGTAAATGGGCATGCCTTCGTTGAAGGTTGGGCATCGAGCTGGCACCTCGACACCATAAAACTCTACTGCCAAGCATTAGCAGACTGGAGTTCCGCTGTGGCGACCCCTAACCGGGAAAAGCTGAAAGAAGAAGAACAACCCAATTAAAAAGTAAAAAAAGCTCAAAACTGAGCCCTGTTCCAGCAGTCTTCAATCAACTTTTAACTGCACACTCCTGCCACTAGGGTGCAGGGGAACCTTCTCCAAAAAAGATGGCCTGTATTAGTGCTCAAGTTATACAAACAAAGCTAGATTCAGCATGCCTGAATCTAGTCTATGCTACAGCAAACAAGGCGCACCAATTTCAGAAAGAAACAGTTCAAATAAGCAGGCACAATAATTCTTTAACCAGAAATTCCCAGCTCAGAAGGGCAGAATCTAACCTCTCCTCCCACAAAGTGCAGACCACAAACCTTCTTAATGTAAAATATCTGGCCTGAAGCCCAAGTGCTTAAACCAGAACTAATACACTTTTAGAATAACAGACAATGAGCCTTCAATCAGCAATTCCCAATTTAGCAGGATGTAAGCTACCTGTCATGCCACAACAGTGCAGACCACAAACCTTGTCAATGTAAAACAACTGGTCTGTTCTCCATTATATAATATTTGAGTGTGAATCTCAGGGTCTATATTAGAACACTGAACATTCAAAATGTTGAGTGTTCTAATACTGAACCCTACCAATCGAAAATACTAAACATCGAACATTCAGAACAGCAAATTATTTCCTAGGGAAAAAAATTGCTGTTCCAAAACACATACACATAACACAAGCACACCAAACAGACAGCAATCCACATACATACACCTAAACTCTTACACCTAACCCTACACTAAACTGTACACACACCACTAACTATCCACTTACCTTAACCCAGACCCTAACCCTAGGGTCCGTCACTATCGCACACTTACCGCACCCACGCCCTAACCCTCACGTCCACACAATCGCACACTTACCTGACCCGCACCCTAACCCTAACTCACCTAACCCGCCCTAACCCTCATGTCCACACAATCACACACATACCTAACCCGCACCCTAACCCTAACTAACCTAACTCGCACTCAATCGCACACTTACCTGAATCCGACCCATAACTTTCCACCAGAGCGCTGAAAATACCGAAGCAAAAGAAACGGACAATCAAATTCTTTCCCTAAGAAAAAAATCAGTTTTCTGTTTCTTCGATATTTTCAGTGTTCGCTGAAAACAGGTCGATATTAGAACACTCGACATTTTAAATGTTCAGTGTTCTAATATAGACCCGAATCTCAGCATGTTTGTTGGAGCTTAATGGTTTGTCAAATGCATTTTCACTAAATATGAGTTTCAAGGGAAATGAAGTTTACTGTTTCTCATGGTAAGTCTGCTTTCAGTGTGAGTGTTTTGCTTAGAATATGCCTCAGTATTTTTCTGTAAAATTTGAAATAAAAGTTTTAAACAAAATCCAAATTTCTGTAATAATTGCAAAAGTAAAGAAGAAAATAGTGTGTACACTGTATCGTTTGAACAGTGTTTATGGTAATTAGAGAGGCAGCCAAGTAATGGGAATTGGTATGGTTGGTGAGGGGCGTGATTCATTTGCTATCTCTTTGTCCTTCTGTCTTTTTTGTGGTTCCATGCTTTTCAGTGTTAGCACCACCATTCCATGAGTACTCCTTTCTGCATATGGCTGAAAATAAGTTACAGCATTCAGAAGAGTAATGCCTCTGCAGTGTTATCTCTGTTTTTCCAGCTTTGAGGTTTGTGTACTTTAACCCACAGCCCTAGTAAACTAGAGTGGCAGGCACATGATTCAATTCCACTTTACTTAGTGAAGCTGGCGTTTTCACTAATGTTTTCCAGAGTGTCCCACTTCATATTCCTATGTTTTCTGTGTATTTTGATTTTATACATACCATTGTTTGCATCATGTGTTCTGATTTTTCAGTGAAACTAGCATTCATTAAGGTTTTTGCATTATGGACTGTTCTTCATATAGTTTTAATTCAGTAAATAGTATCTAATTCATGGCTTTTGGCACAGGTCAAAAACAAAATATCTTGGCACTTCTGATAACCCAACTTCATCTGACACCAAGAGCATCCACGGACATGACCGATGGAGATAGGATTAAGAGTCCAAAGGCCATCTCCTTTCCTGGAGGGGGGGCTTCATGTCTGGTCAAAGTTTAAGGTACTGAAGAAAAAAAAATTCAGCCCTTATTATATGACAGCTTTTGGCTGTTCACCTGCAGTCACCTCCAACTGGTGCCCATATAGTTAGGTACCAAATTGCAAATCTGCTTATATTCTTGCAAGTAGTGGAATACAGCAGTTATTAAATAGTGTGAAACAGGAATCTGATATCACTATGCAGACTGGACAAAGGAAAAATGTACTAATCCCTTGCTGTGCTTTTATGCCTGATACTTTGACATGTAATGTTTCAAATGGAAGTAGTGCATAATATCAGAAGTTCAAAATATTGAAACCTTTTTAATGTAGGGAGCAGGAGTGGCCTTAGGTCAACTGGTGCCCTAGGCAAAAGGGCTCCATGGTGCCCCCCAATGCCACCTGGTGCCCCCATCCTGGTCTACTTACACAAATAAATACTAGAAAAGTGTCCCTGCTACAGCGGCACCCTAGGCGGCCGCCTAGTTGGCCTTTGCCTAAGGCCGGCTATGAGTCCCCCACACCCCTACAGCTAATTATTTGTATACCAACTCTAGGATCACACAACAGTAGGGAAAGGGCAAATTCAATATGCTGAGTTTGTAATATTCTGAGTTTTTAGTATTATGAGTTTTCTTATTTTGTGTTTTCAATCAAGTGAATGGAACTCGTTTTGGATCATAAGCTTCCTTAAACATATCTGTACAAGATGTACTTGAGGTTTACCTACTGCTATGCTCTTCAGTCTCTTCCTACAGTAGTATATAGATTAGATTTGACACTTATTTTTTAATGTCATGAAGATAGAATTAATTATATTTTATTCTCTCTAGTTGCTTCTGGAACACTTGGAGTGTCTTGTATCCCGGCATGAGCGATCATTGAGAATGACTGTGGTGAAGAGGCAGGCACAGTCACCGGCAGGGGTGTCCAGTGAGGTGGAGGTTCTAAAGGCCTTAAAGTCCCTTTTTGAGCATCACAAAGCACTGGATGAAAAGGTAAGGGGGATCCACAGAGGCTCACTGGTGAAAAATCAGGACTGTGGAATAAAAGTTGAAACAAGAAATAAACAAGAAATGTACTTCTGGAGCCAGCTAAGTCACGAAGATTCCTTATGATATCTTGTTTCACATATTATTTAAATTGTATAGCCCAAATTTAGTAAAGCAGTCCTTTTTACTGCAATCATAGTAGAGTTTTTTTTTTTTTTTTTTACTTTTGAAACAAAATACACTACCGAGGTGTTAGGCTCTAAACTTTTGGCTGTGTACTGTAATTTGAAACCTTTTCTGGTTTATGTTGCTGGATATTAATGGCAGTGACATAGCAATGTAATGCTTGCATCAATTTCGGCTCTAGTCCCTGTATTATCTGTTGCCATCAGCCCATACTAATACATCTGTTAATTAAAGTTAAGGAAATAAAACATACTGTACTTAAATTCACAGTTAGTGACAGCAGCCTCTGAAAAGTCCCTTTGAAAAACAAATACAACTTATAGAATCCAAACTTATATTAGAAGAAGTTAATTTTCTGTTTATCTAATTTACTCTGTGTGTTTCATTTACTAATCAATAAAATATTACAAGCTACAAGAAGTTTGAAGATAGAGTAGTACATAGCTCGAAAGCATTAAAGGTATAAAGCATAGAAATCTGATGTTTGTAGCAGCTCCTGCACAACAACGAAATTCTCAGTGCCTTTCAGACACTGTCCTCTAACATAAACAAACTGCTTCTAGCAAGTTGCATGGACACATTCAGTAGAACATCAGTAGTATGATGGCATGTTCGCTCTTTGTACAAATATGTGGAAGCAAGCTGGAAGGAATCGTTAATGGATGTGGCACTATATAGAAGTCTTGTAACCCAAAATTCAAACACTGTTCGCAATATGGGGATTTTGTGGAGAACCTTAGGAGATATATGTAAAGGACTTGGAAGGTAATTATGTACTGAAATGGTGAGGATGAGATTATGGTCTTGGAGGGTTGAGTTTTTAACCAGTTCTATTAAGGTTTGGGAAATTATGTTTGTTGACAGAACATGGCCAAAGAAAATTGAGATGTGGCTTTGAGGAAAAAGATGAATTTGATACAACACTGAAGTGAATTGAGGATGTGCTAATTGTAAGCATTTTAATTGAAACAATGTCCGCTGTCTTTTCTTTGTGTGTGGGGATTTTTGTCACCTTTTAACAGAGAAACAGTTTTGCCTTCCTTGGTTTATGCAGTATTTTAGGAATACAGACTAAATCCTCTGATTAGGGGTATATTATGCTTGCAATTTATAGAAAAGGAATGGCTATGCTTCATTCAATAATTTTTGTACAACTTGTGCTTTTGCAGACTGTCTCGGCCATCCAGTTTTCAGAGAAAAGCTTCCTCCTGTGGACTACTGCAGTACTTAATTTTTTGGTTGATGGCAAGAGGCAGGGGTGGCATTCTAGGCAGGTGACAGTAGTTTCTTGTACACTCAAGTGATTGTATAAGGGATACCTTTGTTTCATCTTCATAATTTGTCACTGGTAAAGTTCAGTGTGAGCTTCATAAGATGTATAAGTAAGTAATGACAGAAAGGTAAAGTGGCAGCATTGGAAAGAGTCAGATGTAGAAATTTTGGCTGTGAAGCAGAGTTTGTCACATAAGTATATGTTTAAGTAGTGAAATTCCCCTCGTTCCCAAGATTCTTGTCTGTTTCCCTCCCTTGTTTTAGTTCTCTGAAGATCAACATTTTCCAGATGTTAGGAATGTATAAATCAGCACTGGAAGCCTAGTACCTTTTCGACACTTCAGCACTATTACAATGGAGAGACCCAAAAAGCCCGGTGGTACTTAAGGTCGTCTATTTTGAGTTTTCCCTTGTCATATCTTTTGGTTGTCGAAGCAGAAATAGACTCATGCAGTCACTTGGTTATTATTCCATGATATTATGTTCATTAAATGTAATACTTAAGTACAGACAAAAGCAAGGAAGGCTGTGTGCTTTTCCAAGATGCAGAGTGAAACAGGAGCAATGGAACTTTGTATTGTACTGGTTTTGATGAGATTAATGTTTTGAAATTTGCAAAAATACATTTTCCAGGTTTTGTAATATTGGATTATGGGATTTATGGGGACATTTGGGGAAATTTCAGTCACAGCACACTGAATATCAGTTTGTGTGTGGTAGTATTGTCTTGTTGGTGATTTAGATCTTCATAGGTTCATAGAAGCATCCATTTACTTCTACAGCGTGCACCTTTAGTTGAGATATTATGAGAGAAAGAGATTAAGCAGAAACTACATAAATACCATTCTGAATTTGAGAAAGGGTTAAAGCAGGGAAGTTATGGGGAACTTTGTTATTGTGTATTTTCTCCTCTTTAATGGTTTAGGTAAAAGAGGTAAAGTGGTAACATTTTCCGAAGATTAGGAGATGAGAGGCTGTTGTTAGTGCTATTGTAGATATTAAGATTTTATTGCTGTTATTAAAGCAAACATATTTATATTTCAATAAACTCATTACTGTATTCAACATTACTTTCTTTTCCTTACTTTTGATGATGGCATTCATCTTGTCCCAAGTGCTGTTGCTTTCAACAGAATACCATTATTTATAATTCTGAACTTCTCAGGACAAAATTCTAACCATTTTAATTATAGTTATTACAGAGAGGAATCACATAATGATAATAAATAGCTTACTTACTCTGACTTCAGCACCTTATTAATGATAGTACAGTAAAATCTGGATTTACCATTTCACCAACAAACCTCTTTACAAAACTCCTAGTCCAAATGTTTAAAGTTATATGTTTATGTTCCACACACGTAACACCACTTTGCACAATTTTTCTTAATAATTTTCTGAAATTTCCTTTATACTAATTCAGTTATCTATCCCTTGCTTGTACTGCAGTACTTTCTAGCTTTTCTCCTACAAGTCTTCCATCAAAAAAGGTATCTATGCCTGTCATATTGTCCCAGGATGACATCATGATGAAGCTAAACTGCTACCTCGTCCAGCACATTGTGCTGTTAAGATGTAACCTTTCTTTGCCCATTATATCCTTTATCCAGTATTATAGCATGTAAACCAGATCCAAATCTGTTGTATTCTTTCTTCCTTTATCAGTTTAGGGCTTGACCTAGAGGGCAACACCATAATTAATATTTTGCATCTTACAGTGTCTGTTGAGCAACAAGTAGCACACATACCTTTAGTGCAGAAGGCTGCAGGTTCTATTTCACACCACGTAGGTGGGATTGCTAGCATTGCAGTGTAGCATAAGAGGGTGTTGCACTCCTGAGTGTGTTATCCTTAGGGTGCGATACTAAACTGAGGTTCCATCTGCTAGAGTTGGTGGTAGTTGAGGTGGATTTAAAGGGTCTATATTAAAAACTCGAACATTTACTTACCCGAACACCTAAACGCCAACACGTCTTCATCGAACCGCAAAAACATCGATTGTCCTGAAGTGTGAAATCCGAAAAGTCGATTCGCCATGGTTGACCCTTCTGTGGTATAGCTCCGTAAGGTAAGTGTTCGATAGTTACGGACCTTAGGGTTAGGGTGCAGGTTAAGGTAGGTGCATAGATGGTAATGCATGTTAGATTTAGTGTAGGGTTAGAAGTAGGATTTTATTAAGTGTATGTGTGTGGATTATTTAATTTGTTTGGGTATAGCTTTTTAAGGTAAGTGTGCGATAGTTACGGACTTTAGGGTTAGGGTACGGGTTAAGTTAAGTGCATATTTGGTGGTATATGAAAGATTTAGTGTAGGGTTAGAAGTAGGGTTTTGGTTGGTGTATGTATGTGGTTTATTTATGTTTGTGTAGGTAGTGTGTAGCGGGCGGAGGGATGGGACAACTATGACATTTCGAGTTTTTGAAATTAGCGGTTTAGGGCGTTTGGTGTATTTGCGTTTCGCGGAATATGTGTCAGCGTTTAGGTGTTCGGGTAAGTAAACCTTCGAGATTTTGATATAGACCCAATTTAAAAGATCCTATGGCACTTATTGAAAAGAGAAGGGGTCCTTTATTTATATGCAAAAAGAACTCTTTTTACAAAATATTTACATATTTACAAATATATAGATATACAAACCTATTTACACATATTCACAATTTCCTTTACAGTCGTACTAAAGTTTCATCACTATTAGATCCCCACTATTTTTTCCATAACCATCTGATTTTACTTAATTTTGTTGCTAAAATCCATTTACCATTAAATATAATTTTATTTATTCTGACATTGCACATAACCCATATAACATAAAATAACTTTTTATCTGTTCTTTTAACATATTCTTTACTTCTATTCTTACAGTATCTATATTTAAACATATTCATGCTTATTTTATCCACTTTTTTTAAATATTCAAAAAAATCTTTACATAGATTTCCCCATAACTTTTTTTTTACTATTTTACATTTCAAAAACACATGTCTCGTAATATTGTCTTCTTGATAGTGTAAACATATTCTCTCACTTTTCTTTTTATGTAGCACATTTCCTTTAACTGGCAATTTATCTATTACAAGTCTCCACAAAAAATCTTGACATTCTACTTGCTGATTACACCAGTTGCTTCTTATTTTTAACTTTAATTTAACTTTCATTTTTTTCATCTGTTAGATTTTCCCATGGTTTTACATAGTAATGTTTTATCATTATGTTCCATTCTTTGCTATCTTTTTCTATATCATCAGCTTTTATTTTCCACAAAACTATTTTTCTTGATAATATTGTATTCCTTCGTTTATACACTCTTTCTCTTTTACTGTCTTTACCATACCCTCAAATGTATCATACATTTATGCAGTTTTACCACTAATCTCTTATCTTTTTCATTTAGCCACTTTAACACTTTGAGGCAGCATGTACCACTGAATTAATTAACCCTAAACCTCCTTCCTCTTTGTTTACTTACAAAACTCCTCCTTTTACATGTAGAACCCCATATAAATGAAAACAATATCTGCAATAATTCCTTTCTAAATAGTGTTGGCATCATAAGTACACTTGCTAAGTATGCTATTTTTCCCATCGGTACTGAATTTATCTGTGACACCCCTGCACTGGCCCAGTAATCAAGGAACCTCAGTCCTCACCACCGGCAACAGTGAGGGAAGTACACAATGGGAGGTTGACAAGTGACTGCATGCACCTGGTACTGCCTTATCAAAATCATTCCCTATCAGAACATCTGCAGGGATATCCTCAAACACACCTACTTGCTGGCTTCCTTTTCCACCCTCCCAGTTAAAGTGAACCCTAGCTAAAGGTATTTAGAATGGGGTCCCTCCTAAAGCTCTGACTGGAGTAGACTGCCCAAGCAAGTAGTGCTCCTCTGTAACCATTGCAGGATTCACAATGGTAAGGTCAGAGGGTGTGTCACGTTTAGCAATGGCCTCTTTCCCATTTACTAAGATAGGATATAACCTTTTGTGGTTGTTTGGTACCCTGGTTGTCTTGAGACAACCTACTGTTGGCATTTTGTCACTGCCACTCACTGGCTCTCCCACCTTTTGTTCCCCACCTTGCCTCTGTGGACATCTGTATGCTGCATAGTCCCACTGGTTGCATTTAAAACATTTAACCCTTGGTCCTGGACGTGTACCTAGACTAGAGGCTTCCACTGCTACTGGCGGACTCTGTTGGGGCAGTCTGGGCTGCCCATCATGGGTTCCCTTAGATCCATGAGCACCACTGGGTGTCCCTTTCCTGTGCAGTGATGCCCTGCTTGCTAGGTGTATGTCTCCCTTCTTCCCTAACTCATCTGCAGTATTGCATTGTCTGTCAGCTAATTAGATTCTCATGTCCTCAGGCAAAGTGCTAAGGGGTTGTTCCCTCACCAAAAGGTGTGTCAGCCCTTCAAAAGTGGTGACCTGACATCCACTCACCCACATATGAAAACAAGTGCTTAGTTCAGCAATATATTCACATGGTATACCTTCATAAGTTCGATGGCCACATCTTTGATGCTGTTGCTGCGAACTGCGAACCGCGAAATTCAAAAATTGAAAAAAACGAAACCCTGAATTACAAAACCCGCCCCCTTTTTGACCCATGGTAGCACTCGTTTTGGTGGTGGAGCGAACGGGAATGTAGAAATTCGATATTTTTATGACATGTAGGGAAGTCAACGTGACGGAATTTGGCTAAACTGTTTGTGTTTAAGGACATTTGGAAATGTATCTTTGCACATACAAAGGTATACCATATTCACACACACTTTCACCTGCCTTGAGTCAATGCTCACGAAACATTTTCCTATAAGCTTCAGGTGTTAACTTAAAACGTTCTAAAAGATGTTTGTTACAATGTTATAATTTAAGGAATCAGTATCAGACAATTTAGAAATAGTTACAGCTTTACCATGGAGTAAGGGGGTCAGGAACTGTACCCAGAGCCCTTGGTCGACATTATACTTTTTACATACCCTCTCAAACATATGAATGAAACTATCAAAATTATCCCCCTCTGTAAATTGTGAAAGAAATTTACTGATCTTTGTTGCTTATGGGGTTCGGTTACTCCCTTCCCCATTACCTCCATGTCTCTGGCGAAGAGTCAGCATCTCCTTTTCCTGTAGCCTCTGCCTCTCATTCTCCTCAGCTTCCAGGTGTTGCAGTTTCTCCTTTTCCTCAGCCTTCAGACGTTGCAGTTTCTCCTTTTCCTCAGTCTCTAGATGTGTCGGTCTGTCTGCTGCCTCTATTTCCAAACGCTTGGCCTCCAGCTCAAGTCTCTTTAACTCCAGATGGATTTTTAAGTCCACTGTGGAAAGGTTGAACTGTCCATTTCCTGAAAGTTGTACATTCCCAAGACCAGTCTGATTGTCCTCCTGGTTGCTATCCTGTGATGTAGCTGTGACTAAAACTTCAGTCAGGTTGACATCCACCAGTCCTTTAGCCTGGCACATCTCAGTCAACTGGCTCTTTGCCAGCTTGCCATACTTCTCTGCTAACATGCTTGCCGGCTCTTCCTGACTAACTAAGCTAACAAAAAAAAAATAAAACAATTGTGATATGAAACTCTGAATGTTCACTGCGTGGCTGATTTAGAGTACAAACACCTACAGTGACCACTGTGCACAGGCTACAGGAATTCAATATCCACACCACTACAAGCCAATTAATATGTGATGTGGCTATCTCACCACTGTCAACCAATTAATATGTGATGTGGCTATCTCACCACTGCCAACCAATTAATGTGTGATGCCCCTACACTGGCCCAGTAACCAAGGGTCCTCAATCCTCACCACTGGGAACAGTAAGGGGAGTACACAATGGGAGGATGACAAGTACACACACAATAAAGTACAATTTCCCTTAAGAGCATGCAGAGATCACAGTCAGTCTGGGGCTGGTTTCTTCCTCTTTCTTCATATCCCCAATAAGATTCCCCACTGGCACAGCTGTAGAGTTGAGTCCTTAGCCAGGGTTCCAAGCCAAGTCCTCCCAACACTCTTTCTGTCCAACCAGTGCTTCCTGTCCCTGCCCAGGTAGATGAGACACACACACTTTGAGATGAGATTTATAGATGAACACACACCTGGGAAAGGCTGGCACAGGTTTACTAGCTACCCCCTTCTGTCCAGACTATAAGGTAGTTATCACTGCCACCAGAACCCCTTATCAGCTACTTTAAGGCCCTTACCAAAGGGTGTCCAATCCTACTGTGTAATGTTACTGTAAAACAAATGGTAGTTTTGACCAAAGGCAAGGCTATTTAGGAGTGGCCTGTACAGTGTCACCAAATACATATGCAAGTACTCTAAGAGCTTAAATATGTCTCACAAATATCAGCCACAAAGATAGGTTTAAATATATTTAATAATAAATAATAAAAGAACAGGACAATACTCGGAAAACAAACACAGTTACTTCCGTATTCAAAATCACAGGAAGTATTTAAAACAACATTGCAGGACAGTCCGAAATAAATACAGAAAACATCTAAACTAATCTTTACTATATTCCTATCCATCTCTAAACGAGATACTATGCCCTTAATCTTACTTACAAACAAGTGCAGATGATGATGATGATGAGTGGATGTTCTTGCTAGGTACAAGACAAATTACAAAATGCACAGTGTCTCTCTCAGAGAGTTATTAAATTAATATCAAACATTACTGCTGGGTTAGCTTGGATGACATCACTCTTTGTCACCTGACTTCAGTTCCCAAGCTAAACAGAAACTTACCATCTCTGTTTTAAAAATATATATCTCTCAGAAGTGCAGCTGCTAGGAAGTCATAAAGTAGTAAAATACTTTTTACATTTTAAACCTACTAACTACTACTTTCCAAGACAATAGAAAAGACTTCTAGCTCTAAACATCCTGTCTCCTTGCTGCATTGACACTAACTTTTATAACACATCATAAAGCACTTATTTTCTTGAAGTTTTGTAAGGTAATCTTCTATGTTCCAGTAGGGTATGCTGTGGTTACATTCTTGAAGCTCTGTACATAACATACAGTTCTGTATAAACCATAACAATATTCACAAATGACATATGATTATTTACAAAATTCCAGATAGCTGGGCTGGCAGTATTTCCTTCTGTTACATTTCTATAAAAATCATATTAATATTCACAAATGACATAGAATTATTTACAAAATTCCAGCTAGCTGGGTTGGCAACATTCCGGTTTGTCACATTATCAAATAAGCCTATTTTTGAATGATAATTTATATGTTCTCTAGAAAAGCCAGACTTGTTTAATTTCCTCTGTTTTCCCCATTGAATTCTACTTACATCTTTATTATTGAATTTTATATCTAACACAGAAATTTAATTAATTTTAAAATATATATATCCCTATCTTTACTACATCACTTAAACCTTTACTTTTCTCTTTATTTAAAGCCATCCCTATCCCCCATACACTCATTTGTGCAAATTATTACTTCTTTTATCTAAATTTTGATTTTTGCAGTTATTATAATGTCATCTTCATATGTTAAGAGAACTTTAATTCTTAACTGCTAAGGTGTTATACACCCCACCTCCTTTATTCTGTAATTTATTTCACATGCTATCACATTTATAACTAATGGAAAGAGTGTACAACTCATTGGACATCCCTGTCTTTACACCACTCTTCATATGAACCTCTTGGCTTAACCAGCCATTTACAAATATTCTTACGTTATTGTTACTATACAATGACATGCATAATTTCCTAACTTTATCACTTATATTATATTCTTTTATTATTATCAATACAATTTCATATCCAGTTATATCAAATGCCTTATTAAGTTCTCCTATCATGATTTTCACTTATTCTTTTCTATTCATGATGTCATCCACAATTTCTCAATCATTAATAATTCTTGGCAACCCTTCCACTTTATACTATATATACTATCTTCCATAATCTTTTCCATTTTAGTTTCAAATCCCTTTTGTATTATTTTCATAAAGGTCTTATAATCGTTGTTAGTTAATACTGTCAGCCTCCAGTTTTTAATTGTCTTCTACATGAATTCTATATGAATTTAAGTATTGTACTAAATATTTCTTTATACATAATACCTTCATTTAACTATTCATTCAAAATCTGTAAAAACATTTTTGCCACTCCCTTAATTTTGTATTCATTTCATATCCTATTTCATCTGGTCCTGCAGCCGAATCTGTATTTCATTGTCCTAATAATTTATCTAACTCATTTAAGGATATAGTGGGAGGCTGGCATAATGGTTAAGGTATTTACCTTACAGACACAAGGTGCAGTGTTTGATTCTCACATGGGATATTTGGCTAGGCTTAAAACTACCTGCATGGGCAGTAACCTAGTTCTTATCTATGAACCTAAATATCCTTTTCCAACTCTTTTTTTCTCTTTTTCTGTTAATTTTTTTACTTCTTCCATTTTTTTAGTACCTTTTTTCTTTAAATATTTTTGTACATATTGTACTACACTATTCATAATCTTTTCCCAAGTTCTTTCTATTTCTTCTTTTACATTTTTTTGTCTCACTGCACTACCACCTTCTTTACTAATCTGCTTAAATAACTCAATACTACTTCTATTCTTCAATGTAAAAATATATTTGGTTACATAACAATTCTTGTATTTTTTCTTGATTTCTTTCATATAATTCTTTTTTTTTGTCAAAGTACTTTCTGTTGTTATGCTCGAAATCTTCCAATGCGTCGTTATATGTTCTTTTATATTTTTCATTCTCTACTTTTCCCATAACTGTATTACTAACCTCTTTCCTTCTTCGTCCCATGCTTTCTCGTTTATCCTTTTTATTCCTTTGCCTATTTTATATATTCCTTGTTTTCCTTTATCTTTAGCCATATTGCAAGATGATCAGAAAATCCTGTTTCAACTATGCCCCCTTCTAACTAAACATTCTGATACTATAAAATAATCTATTTCAGTTCAATAATACCCTTTTTGTAAGTCAGTTAATTTTTGTCCCAATGTTTTAACTTACCACGTCTTATACTTTCTAACATTTTTCTTATATCATTTCCTTTTTTATGCTTGCCTGTTAAATCACAATTAAAATATCCTGCTATAATATTCACATTTATCTGTGCATAGTCTAAAATTGGATGAAATAACCTTTCCCTTTCTTTACAATAATTACTAGCTTATAATGTTATAGTTATGTACTTGTTATTTCCATTGTAAATCTGTAGTGGTTAATCTTCACATTTTTGCTAAAGTTACAGCTAATGTCTTCACTGTGTTTCTACAGAATATGGCTATTCCAGAACATCTCTCATTTCCCAAATTCCAGATTATCTGTCCTCCTCATAGTTTCTCTCTTTGTAATCTTTCCTCATTTGTTAAAAATCTTGTATCTTCTAATGTAATTACATTTCCATTGCATGTACTACACCACTCCAAAATCCCTATTATTCTTATTATATTCTTAATACTATTTACATTTACAGAAAACACTCTTTAAAGTTTGGCTTTCTCTTTTTCTTAGATTCATGGTTTTATAAGTTCATAGCTAATTACTAGTCTAGCTTAATTAATACACCATTTTAAGCCTTGCCAATTTCCCTTTCAAAGGTGAGAATCACTGTACCTTGTGTCTGTGAATCAAACACCATAACCATTATACCAACCCACAATCTTTAGCTATATCTATGTATGTATGTATATATATTCTTTTTTATTCATTCCTTTCTTTTTTTCTTGTGTGCTTATCCCTTTAAATGTTCTTTTTCTGTCTTTTACCAAATTCATTTTTTTTTACTTTTACTCCCTCCCACTTTGTCATCTTTATCACTTACTTCAGAACCTTTTTCTATGACCTCTTTATTATTTTTCCTCATCTGATGTCTTTCTATTTCTACTGCTCCTAAAAATTTCTTCTTTTTGTACATTTTCTTCTTTCGTTTTCCTTACTCTTATTTCCATTTTTGCAGCCTATCCATAAATGTCCACTTTTGTTGCATTTATAACATTTCAGTTCACATTGTTTGCATCATGTCCCATTTCCCCACAAATGCATTTTCTTTTCCCACAGTTACTTATAAAATGCCCTATTATCCACAAAAAATGTTTTGGGTTGTCTCCAGCATTTTACAACACCCTGTTCCCCTTCACATTCATCCTGCTTGATATATGTATATATTTTTGCCTCTTTCTATTTTTAAAACAGTATTAACAATCCCATCCACTAGTCCATAAAACCCTTTTGTCATAAACTTTTGCAATGTCCGGTACTTCTTTTCATAACGTTTTCAAATGTCTTTTCAAACTCTATTTCTACCTCTGTTCAAAATTGTACATGAATTTTCTTTTTTGTTTCCTTGTTAGATGCTTTTATTTCATAAAGATTCCATGGGTTACAGTCTTTCTTTTTTCATATTCTCCAAGAAAAATTTCCAATGAAAAAAACAGTCCCAAATATAATGTAACAAAATGTCTCTTTGTTAATAAGAATAAATGCTTTTGCTTCATGTACTTTTACAACCAAAAGAGCTATTAAATTGCCCGACACTTCATTCCTGTCCATGTCTTTGTCTTTTTTACTTTAAATCCTTACCACGTACTTCCGTTATTCATTTTCTTCCTTCTTTTCTGCTACTCCTCTTTTGCTTTCTTTTACTTTCTCTGCATGTATTTGTTCCATTTCACCACTGTACTTCAGGATTGCCTCTGCTTCCTGTTTTTGTATTTTCTCCATAATGGCCCCCCAGGAGACAGCTCCTTCATTTTCTGTCTCACTGTGCATTACCATTTCTTTAAGTAAATAATCCACAACTCTTCCAACTGGAGGGTTGTATACATCCATCATTTGCTGTCTCATCTCCATCAGACAGATTTCTTTGAAACATCTTTTCAGAATCCTGCACACTCAGTATTTGCTTTTTCCTCCACTTCTGTCACAACTCCGTCATCTCCTTCTCTGTCCATCTGCAGGCCAACTCTGCACCTGGAATGGAAACATGAAGTGCTCCTCAAACATCGGTCTCACTCGCAAAAATGACGAGTAGGGGAAGTTCCCTGATGCCCATGGCCAAGTTTCCCTAGTAGTGCAAATACCACCACAGGTCTCCCTTGAAAAAAAGCCCACTGGCCTAGTGGGACTAATCTGGTCAACAAAAGAGAAATAAGCAAATAAATTCTTCAGACAATAATTTCTAGTGCATTCAGGCATCCCTAGAGATTCAGAAATATCACGTCCGTGATCAAAGCCAAAGTGGTGCTGTTTGCAGTGTATGTGTGAAGAGCCCTGAGGCTCATTAAAAATGCCTAAAATCAGGCCAGTGTGCACAACAAAGAGCTGGTTATTGAGGACTCAATAGGGACCAGCAAGAAGACTGTTATACCAACTCACAGCCACAGTTAAAGTATGAACAGCTTCTGTAAACACAGATTGAGCATAAGTCTGTAGGGTAGTTGACAACAAAACTTTATGCACAGATAGTAATGCTGATGTGCCAATCTATTGTTGCAACCCAAGAGTATGGCTATGCAGAGAAGTTTAGTCTGGAATGAATTAAGGGAAACATGCCTAAGGCTAGATGGTAGAGGCAGTAATAGGGACACATTTTTAAACAGAAATGGACAGAAAAGTGCAAAGGGGGGCTATGCCCAAATCAGGGATGCAGAAAGCAATGGGTATGAAACATGCACACAGCTGTCAATCTAAAGTACTTGAACTTTAAAAATGTGAAACATATGCAGGATAGGTGGAATACAAATAGCATGATTTACTGACTACACCAGTCCTGACATCATCAAAGTTTAATGAGTGCACTGTAGTATAATGCAAAAATCGTGAAAAAAAAAATCTGTTCAACTCTGAGAGGATTTGAGCCTTCAAATCTTTTCAGTTGCACTCTATCCAGCACTTCCCCTAGCTAGGTGATCCATAACAGCTGTCACTCTGAAGGAGTCCGTGAAGCACATAACAGGTGATTACTACACATTTACAGATTGAAAGCATAAAAGTTACAAAACGCATTCAGTCCTGTAGGGTACTGCATCCTCAACACTCTTCATTTGAACTCTGCAAATCACTTCATTAACATCCTGAGCCATAGAAGCAGTCATACTGAAGATGTCAGGGGTCCTAATGGAGAGATGAAAAGTCAGCAAGCAAAGAAGAGTAGTAGTGAGTACCTTCGCGAGGTGGACCCTGTTTTTCACAAAATCTCACCAAGGCAACACTGATATATAGACTGTATTTATAAAGCATATATCATGGAGAGAAGTAAGTCAAAAACAAAAAAGATAGCTGGGTGCACAAGACCCAGGGTAAAAAAGTGCCCAACCCTGGTAGGCGCAGTGGTGCCAGAACTGGAAAAAATGACAGTGTAGAATCCTCAAAATACAGAAACATTCCTACAATGTAGCCAGGCCAGGCCCAGGGGTATGATGACTCCCTGTTGTAGAAGGCAGTAGCAGTCCACAAAAATTGATTGGCCAAAGAAGAGCCATAAAGATTATAGAGTGGACTATTGAGGAAAAGAAAGAAATTATGTATTGTTACTATTATGTAAAAAGCCCAGAATTTCTAGACAAAAGATATACAAAATGATTCATAGGTAGGTACTAGGCTATTGGCCCTAGGGCCTATTTAAGCCTAGCCAAAAAGGTACCCTGGCTTTCACCACCCAAGAAAATTATTTTCCTGTGCCCCTGTCGAGCAGAGCCACAGAAGTGATCCTTGGGGTGAATTTCCTATCTCCCATCCAATCATCAAGATTTTTCTTGAAGAGTGCTAATGAGGAGCTTTGTTTGATATAGATATGTAGTTTGTTCCAGAGTATGGGAAGTCTCTGGGACAGTAATCTATTCCTCCAGCATGTCCTGTTTATTGTGGTGACAAGGTTTAGGTCCCTAGAGCATGTAGCTCGGAGGGATTGGGATTTCTTTAAGTGGAGCATGTCCAACAGCTCTGGGTTTGACATAGCTTTGTATGTTAGGCAGAGATTACCTCTGAGTAGGTGATATGTGATGGAGTAAAGCTGGAGTTTTTTAAGACGGTCTGCGTAGGACATCTGTTTGAGGCTGGTAATCCTCTTTTTGAGCTATTTCTGCTGCCTTTCCAGTTGTTGTAGATGTCTTGTGAGGTACATACCAAAAGGGGTGCTGTATTCTATAATGGTTCTAATGAGTGACAAGTAGAGGGGGAACAATGACCTCTTTTTTCCTGGATGAAAAACCTTTTGCGATGAGGTGTGCCACATAGAAGGATTTCCTGGCTAATGTGGCGGTGTGGTTATCAAAGGAGAGACTACTATCCACCTGTGTCCCAAGGTCTCTTGTCACACTTTCGGTGTTAAGTAGACTACCGCCTATGTGGTAGTTCATGGGTACAGAGTTTTTACCAAAAGGGATGACAATGCACTTTTTGGCATTGAGGTTGAGGCCATGGCTCTGACACCAGGTATCTGTCTCAGTGAGGCCCTTTTGTAGGATGTCCACATCGTTAGGAGTTTCAATTATGGCTCCTAGTTTGCAGTCATCTGCAAATTTCATTAGCCAAAGACCTTTTGTGTTAGCCTGTACTTCAGAGAAGTAGATACAAAACAGGAGAGGACCCAGGACTGAACCCTGTGGTACTCCACTTGTCACTGGCCTGAAGTTGGATTTGGAGTCTGCTACTTTCACAGTGTGGGTTCTGTCAGTGTGCCAGTTAGCAACCCATCTTGTGACATAGGGATTTATACCTAGTTTAGTGAGTTTTTTTATCTATAATTCCAGAGTGGGGGATGGTGTCTAAAGCCTTGACGAGATCTAGACAGGCTGTGTGAACCACCTTACCTTCATCTACAGCTTTGGTGACCACTTCAAAGAAGTCTGTCAGGTTTAGAAGACATGATCTGCCTTTTACAAACCCGAACTGGGTGAGGTCCAGAGTTTGGAGATTACCAATGTTATTGTTTATAAGTTCCATGATGATACTTTCCATAGCCTTGCAGACCAGGCTCGTCAGGCTAATGGGGTGGTAGTTCCTGGGGTCTGTGGTGGCTCCCCCTTTGTGGAGTGGGATAACCGTCACTGTGCGCCATTCAGTGGGCACAGAGTTTGAGTTGAGGCTATGATTGAACCATGGTACTTAGGTGGGGTGCCAGTTCGTTCTGTAGTTTGTGTAGAACGCAGCCTGGGATGTTGTCATGTCTCATGGATGCTGTGTTCTTGGCTTTGGAGAGTGTGGTTTTACCTGTGCAGCCATGATTACAGGAACTTTGCATTCTTCCAGTATAGAGATGGACCCTTTAGGGGGTGAAAGAGGGGTAAAGTTAGCACTGAACCTATCTGCCAGGATATTGGTAATATCAGTTGGTTCTGTATATTTAGTGCCATTGTTCTGTAACTCAGAGCAGATCTGAGTGTTGCCATTGAGATTCTTCACACAGCTATAGAATGCTTTGTGGTTGTCTTTAGAATCAGTGACGATTTTGTTTTCGTAACTAGCTTTGGATGATTTCATGAGAGATCTCAGCTTCTTACTGAGGCTGACCAGGGAGTTCCTCTAGTCGTGAGATTTTACTCTTTTTTGCAGCAGTTTCTTTTTTCTGTTGTAGAGTTTGCGTATGGCAGGGGACCACCAGATTGGCTTCCTTTTTTTGGAGGATAGCATCTTGGTTCTGTTAGGGATTGCATGATCCATGCACTAGTGTTAGTGCTTATAAAGAGCATTTGTATAGGATTCAACAGTCATACCTCTATTGTCCGTCTGCATGGGTGTCGTGAAGTTTGCCACTTCTGTCTTAAGAAGCGTGAAGTTGGCTTTGGAGGAATTTTTTACGGTGGTTTCCCTAATGGGGGGTGGGGGCGGGATGTGGATGTCTTGGGTGATTAGCTTGTGGTCGGATCTGACCAACGAGGAATTGACCTCTGCTGTGGAACACCAGTTGCCCATGTTGGTAATGACCAGGTCTATGATATTGCTGCCCCTGGTGGGGGGTGTGGATAAGTTGATCGAAGGCATTAGAATTTATGAATTCCAGAAAATGTTGAGCAAAAGAGTTGGTACATGAGTAGTTTTCCCAGTTAATGGTGGGGTAGGTGAAATCACTCATTATTAGGATGTTAGGTTGTACCCTAATACTTTCCAGTGTATCAAGAAATGAGGATGTGGGAATCCTGGCACATGGTGGGGGATCTGTAACAAGCTACAGTGTGGATTGCGGTCTTGCCCAGAGTTAGTTGCACTTGGATAATCTCGGATGCATTATGCTGAGCAACTAGCCTGGAGGTGTGGATATCCTTAATGAATATGGACACGCCTCCGCCTTTAGTGTTTCGGTCCAGGTTAGTTAGCCAAAAGGTGTGGAATGAATTATAGCCTGGTAATGCAGGGATGCTCTCTGGAGCCTTGAACCAGGTCTTTATCACTGCATAGATGTCGATGTTCTCCATTTTAAGGAGTGCCTCAAGCGAATGCATTTTGAGGTTTAGACTTCTAGCATTGAGTAGCATTACCCACAGATTTTGCTTGCTTGTACCTGTTACGGTGGTGAATTTGTCATTTGAACCTTGCCTAAAAAAGGCACTATAGGGTTGGCAAGAGCCTTAGCCAGTATCCAGAATCCCAAGGGTGACAGGTGCAGGCCACCTCTGCAAAGCATTGTAGTCTGTCGATCATGTCATCCCAGGCCGACAGATATTGGATCCCCTTAGAATGATACCAGAAGCTTAACCAATTGTTTAAGTCAATCATTTTGTCCTTGTACTGTGGTATCATTCTGGGTGATGGCAGGATGTTACTCAGGGCTAGGGTCATACCTGTCTGGGCTACAAGATGGGATAGCTGCTCCATGTCTCTTTTCATGTAGTCCAGGGAGATATGTCTCAGGTTATTCACACCAGCATGGACAATGACAGAGTCATATTTGTACTTGTTGTGGAGTGACCTGAGTGCGTGCATTATGTGGTGGATCCTGGCACCCGACAGGCAGCTGACAGTAACTTTCTCCTTGTTTAGCCTGGTGAGTGGAACATCAGTGTGCCTGACTATAGAGTCACCTATGACTAGAGTGTTGGGTACGTTGTTATGCCTTATGGACTGTGATTGAGTGGCACACTGAGTTTGTGGGCTATGTGTCATTTGAGTTGTGTTGGGGGGGTGGAGGTTGCTTGCGTTTCTGCCTTGGCAGTCCCTGTTGCTTGAGCAGATTTGTATTGAGAGTCTCCACAAATGTAGGTGTGGGTTTTGTGTTTTTATGTGTGTGTTTTGGTGGTGTAGGTTTTGAGAGACTATGTGATGAGTGTGGTATGGTGCAAGTGTTTACCTTCTCCTCTTGACTGTCTAGTCCAGTCTTGGGTGAAGAGAGCTTTGCTTCCAGTTTGGCTATCTGCATCTCTCACAGGTTGTAGTGTTGGGTGGTAGGAGGAGAGGGTTGTCTGTGCACATGAGGCAATTGCTTAATTGCCCCAAGATGCCCAGATTCATCAGGTAGACAGGAGAAAACACCAGGAGCTGACCCTTAGGCATGCCTGTATAGGTGCTTATTTAATAAGTACTATAAACTGTTTTCCTCTAGACAAGTGAGGAAAGTTGAGTACTGTAGTAATTTGTGGCTTATTTAGTGCTTACGTCGAGTTCTGAACAAGTGCTGAGCTCAAAGAAACCTATTTGATTGCTAAAAGTAAAAAAACTGGCTAGTTCTAAGGGAAAATTCAAAGAGCAGACTTTATGGAGCTGGGAATAGTTTAACCCTAGCTGAGCAGCGATGCATAAAGTTTTCTTTTTTTTTTTTTTTTTTTTTTAGATAAGCTACCTAGTGCTTACCACTCCCACTGATAAGCTAGAAGAGCTAGAAGGCTTCCCTCCAACACAGATGAGCTTGGGGGCTGAAAAACTTACAAACAGTCCTGGATACAGCAAATCTGTATCTGGACTAGACTACTTACAGGAAAGGCAGGAAACAAGCTTAGATTTTTTTTTAAAGTGGAAAGGGAGAAAGGAAGAACAGAAGATAATTCAAGGTTAAGAAACTAAGTGGGTTGGCCTTCTCAAATGTTCTCCCTGTATTAGGTAGAATGAGGTAGTGACACTAGACTGGGAGGAGTGTCCCAGATCAAATTTACAGTAGGGGTGGGCAACTGCAAAGCCACCAAGTATAAGAACAGAATATCAATAGGGAGTGAGGGTGGGAAACAAAAATCAGAAGAAACAAACCCAAACAGATGCTTAACAAATGTAGAAAATGTCCAGATTAAGAAAGAAATTAGAGGAAAGAAAAATACTTCCACTGGAAACACTGTCAGAAGCTTCAAATAAAAATTTGCAGTCATTAATACAACAGATTTTTGAAAAGCAGTATATAGATCAAGAAACTTTGATCTGTTTGGAAAAAGAAGTATCTAATGAAGTGCGAAAATGTAAACAATAAAACCTAGAGGTATTTGAAAAATATAAAAAAGAAATATGGACATGGGAAAGAAAGAGAGATTTGATATGGTGCAGTATTTATGCAAAGGAGAAAGCCAAGTTAACTAATATAGAGAAAGCAGTCTCAAAGATATTCCAAGAGAAATACAGGCAAAGGCATCCAGATAAGGAAAATTTCACAATAAAAAAATTAATATCACAGAGATGTAATGTGGACAAAAAGATTAATAAAGCAGATGTTTGAAGTTATGGAGTGCTTACGAAGTGAAGGTTAGAAGGTCTAACACAGATTACATCACAGTATGATGGAGTGAGTCCCCAGAATAAGGAAAAGCAAGAAGATCAGGCGACATGTGAAGAAGAAATATGGACAATGGAAAGGGAAAGAGATTTAATATGGTGTAATATTAATGCAAAGGAGAAAGCAAAACTAACCAATACAAAAAGAGCAGCACCAAAGATATTTGAAGAGAAATACAGGCAAAGGAATCCAGATATGGAAGACTTTACAGTACAAAATTAAGAAGACTAAGAGGAAAAGTAGAAAAAGAGATTAGTAATGGAGAAGTCAAAGAAATAGAAATTGAGGTTATGGAGCAGCTGCAAAGAGAAGGATTCAGTGTAGAATATCGAATGCAGAAAGCACCACAACAGGATAGAGCAATGGATATTCATATTAAGGGAAAACCAGTGGAACAGGAAACAATTGATCAGGTGCCATATCATGATATTTTGGAGCCTTCCACATGAGACCAGTATAAACGTTCACTTGAAGCTAGACAGTAAGGAAAGGAGCAAGAAACTGTAGAAACTCTGATGCAGTCAATGTTGAGGAGTGATAGGCCAACGAGTTCCCATATGACATACCAACAGATGACACAGGATGAAATTGAAGAGAATGTGCTACAGGAAGATGCTATAGAACTTCCTATAGAATGCCCGCAGGAAATGGAGAACAAGGGATGTGCCGTCAGTTTGGAAGAAAATGACTTAAGAGAAGAGTTGCTTAATTTAATGGACATGGATAGATATATTAAGATCAATGAGAAAAATAGACTGCAGAAGGTCAATAAAACCCAAAAAGTAAGAAGGTTAATAAAACGAATGCAGTAATTAGGACTGTCCATAGAGATCCATGTGATATAACAGAAGTAAACAGGATATATTACTGTGCAGCTAAATTAATAACTGATAAAGTTCTACCACAAGAACACAGATTAGTGAGGGAAAGGAAGGGGAGAAATCAAATACTGTCATGGAAGTATTGAACAGAGAAAACTCTAAAGCAATTAAAACAAGAAGTGTCATTGTTAGAAGATTATAGAAGAGGGAATAGATCACCAAAAATACTAAGAAAGATAGATGTGATTAAAGCAATGCACAGTATTAGAACAGACCAGGATCTATCATGCGCTATCGCAAATAAACTAAAATTTCAGCACAGGTGGAAGAACTTAGAAGATACACAGATAAATATAAAGGAAAAGTACAAAATGAGCAATTTATTGATTACCCAAAAAGGTTTTATAGAGAATTGGGAAGTAAGGTAAAAAGAATTGAAAGACTGCCAAAAAGAAGAAATAGATACATTTTGGAGAAGTATCTATGAAAATCCTGTGGAACATAACAAAGATGTTAAATGGATAGAAGAAGTAAAAGAAAGAATAAGAAGTTTAAAGATACAGGATATGAAATGGGATGAAGTAACAGCTAGAGAGATTGAAACAAAGTTAAGAAAAGCCTCTAATTTGAAAACCCCAGGCTCAGATGCAGTACCTAACATTTGGTTAAAAGTATTAACATCTTTGCATGAAGATTTAGCCATGACTAAGAACTATTTATATGCGCACCAGGAACAGACACCAACCTGGCTAACAACAGGCAAAACAATGCCCTTACTTAAGAGTAAACCTGCAAGCTACCCTAAAAATTCTAGACCAATAGCTTGCCTTCTGACGACGTATAAACTATACACGGGAATTAACACTGAGACAGTTTATATTCATTTAGAAGAAAACTCAGTTATGGCAGTAGAACAAAAGGGCAGTAAAAGAATGTCACATGGAACAAAGGATCATGTGTTGTTAAATAAAGTCATATTGGAGAACTGTAAAAAGGGGAAGAGTCTAAGTATGGCATGGATTGACTACAAAAAAGCATTTGATAGTATCCCACATTCATGGATAAAAGAGTGCTTAAAAATGTATAAGATACACCCTACTCTGATCAACTACATTACAGTAACCATGAAACAATTGCAGACCACTTTGCAATTAAGCCATTATAAAGGACAGATTATTATCCAGGGATAAAAATTCAAAGGGGGATATTCCAGGTTGACTCTCTGTTACCGTTGCTATTCTGTCTTGCCCTTAATCCATTAAGCTGTTTACTCAACAGCTTAGGCCATGGCTACAATTTGGCTCCTAGAAAACAACAAAGTCTAAAGACTTCTCACCTTCTCTTTCTCGATAATTTAAAACTGTATAGCTCATCAGATGAGGAACTGAAAGCACAGCTGCAGGTTATCAAAACTTTTTTCAGATGATGTTAGAATGTCATTTGGTCTTGATAAATGTGCAAAAGAATGTGATTTAAAACACCTTGAACAAGAGGGAGTGTATAAATACTTGGGAACAAATGCTAATACAACTCAGTAAGAAATACTTTAGAAGACTTAAATGAATCCTGAGAATAGCACTGACATCTAGGAACAAGATCCAAGCTATAAATCAATTTGCTCTAACTGTCCTAATGTACAGTTTTGGAATGATTGACTGGCCCCGAAAAGTGTTGGATAGATTAGATATTAAAATAAGATGGATGCTTCATGCTCACCAAATGATTTATAGAAATCAATGTATACCAAGCCTATATAGTCCCCATTCCTTCTGATGGAGGGATGGACCTCCTTGAAATTGATTATATGTATAGCTCTGCAATCATGGAACTCCACACATATCTACTGACCTCACAAGATCCAAATATAGTGAAAGTTTTGAAACATGAGGAGAATAAATCTAAAATGACTTCTCTGCTTAATCTAGCAGAAGCATATCGACGTCAAGCAGGAATGGAAATCAAGCCAGAAGTAGATAAACAGCAACTGAATATACCAAAAAATCAAAAGAAAGAATATAAGATGAAAGACCAGATGAGAAGGCAAGAAATGTGGAAAAAACATAAATATCTTTACAAGTATAGAAAACTTCTGGAAGAGCCTCATGTTGATCAATAACGAATGCAGGAATGGTTAAGGAGAGGTGAATTCAAACCAAGAAATGAAAGGTTAATATTGGCATACCAAGATAATGGGCTACGTACACGCTGGTTTACAAAGTCCATTGAACATGTGGGAGAAATAGACAAATGTATGTTTTGTAAAACCAAATTGGAAACAATCACACACCTTGTTGCTGGTTGCGACACACTAATGGCAGAAGGACTGTATACTGAAAGGCATAACAATGTGGCGAGACTGTTGCACTGGGGATAGTGCAACCATTATGGTATTGAAGTGGCTGAAAAACACGGGAAACATGAGCCAGAAAGCATCATAGAAAATTATGAAGTTTATATCACATGGGATCACCCATTAACGACATTTCAAAAGATAGATGCTAGAAAACCAGATGTAGTGGTCCAAGAAAAGAAGACAAAAGTAGCATTGATCACTGAAATTGCCACACCCAGTGACTACAGTGTCTTGCGTGCAGAGAGAGACAAAGTCTTAAAATACCAGGCTCTGCAGGCAGAAATGATAGCCATGTGGAAGAAATATACCCAGACAGTTCCAGTAGTAGTAGGAGCAATGGGTCTTATAAAAAAGAATTTACAATCGTATTTAGATATGTTACCAATCCATGTAACCCCATACGAATTGCAGAAGGAGTCATTACTGGGCACATTGCGGGTGATGCGAAGAGCACTACTGACTGACATCAGAGATTGAAACAATACTAATTTCATGAACTTTAATCCTACTTTGACTTAGGAATGGGGTCCATTCCCGTCATGGTACTAGAAACCCTAAAAGAAAAGATGTCAGTGAAGCACTTAGCAGGTGTATATTACACATTCAGTGAAGGGAAGCAGAAATAAATGCAGGCCTCAGGGGATTTGAACTCATTACTCGTATTTACAAGGTGAGACATAGAAGAAGTTACACTGAAGGTGTCAGTGAAGTGTATACCAGGTAATTGTTACACATTTACAGAATGGAACCAGAAAAAAAAGAATACAGGCCCTAGGGAATTAAGATGAACTATTAAGGCAGTCAGACAAAAGGCAAATGTTTTCTCGTATATCATATTTGCACAATTTATGTAGCAGATGACAATGACTGGACTTGATTATTGCTCTACAGTGAGCAGTGCCATTCTTTGCTATTTGTACATAGCTATTGACAGTACTCTTCTTGACCCGTCACACACAGTACGATTACAAAAGGCAAAGAGATTTAGTGGCCCTATATAGGATGTGTGGGATGTGTTAAAATATTTTTGACCAGATTAAAGGGAGGAAATGGGAGAATAGGAAGGAGCAGAAAAGGGGAGGCAAGCAGAGAACAGAATAGAAGGTGAGCAAATAAGGAATGTGCAGGATAGAGGTGTGGTAGGAGTGAAATACTTTTTTTTGTTAGGAGAAGTGCTTATTTTATACTTTCGCAGAGAAGGGTAATTTGGGGAAGGAATTTGGAGAAGTATGAGGAGGTAAGAAGTTGGGCATCAGGAGGTTTTACTATATTATTATGAAAAATATCATCTTTAATAATGATGATCTTGTATATTTGGACCATGTAATGCTACAGTAGTATTAATGAGACACTGAAATAAGCCTGAAATATTTCTCAGGATAACATAACTGGCGGGAGGGAGGCTGAGAGGTGGTAGGATTGAACTCTCGGGCATCCTCACGGTATGAGAACAGATCCTTAACATCCTGACCCAGCTGTCCACTTGAACAACCAAATGCATGCACAAGCACACTAATTACATTGAATGGTCATAGTGCTACATTTGAGCTATGGCAGTAATGACAGAAGTGGCACTGGTGTATGAAAGTTAGGCATTTTTTGAATGAATCCCTATTGGTGTTAATATTAAAAGCAAGACCTGATGTGTGTTTCCTTACCCCGCTGCTGTCTAAGGTGCTTCTGTGCAGTTGCCTATTCCTTTTGAACTTTTCATTATGTATAGACACAAAAAGAAAAGCATTATTTAATGTCTGGATAGCATGCATTGCCACTTTAAAGGTTGACCTAATGTAACAGTGCTATGTACAGTATAAACGTGGTGTCTGTTGCCCAACTTCATCCTTCCAATGGCATAAGAGGTCAGGATTCTAGCACTTCATGTCACTGTAATGATGATGACACATATGTTCTTCATGTTTCACTGTTGCAGTCATCACACTTGGGTTATCCTGACAGAGGTAGCCCTCAGTCGGCCCGAATACCAGTTGCTTAGTATTTCTGCGTCGGTTGCTGTCGCTCTAGGACTGACGTCAGGTCTTCGGTGGTATAAAATCAGGCAGCTGACACCATTACATCAGTCTTTTTTGCTGAGGAGCCCAAAGCAGAAGCAGTTTGCACAAATGCCAGTCGGCCTCTACCTGAGTTTTTGTTTCTGAACTGAAGTTGAAGTCGTCTAAAGCTAAGTACCCCATTGGGGATCCTTTTTTCTTGCTCTAACCGATGACAGAAATAGTTAACAATTGTCTCGCCTGTGGAACGGAAATACCACACAGAGACTTCCATTCTTACTGCGTCACCTGTTTAGGCCCAGACCACGAAGTCCCTTGCTGATGCTTTTGTCGGGCCCTTATTGTAGCTAAATATTTTCAGTCACAGTCCTCGTATTCCGATATGGCTTCGGTAAGCCATCCAACTATCGATCTTCTGAAAAAACATAAGGATAAAGACAGAGACAGACCGCACAGGTCCAAAACTCCCACTGATGCTTCCGTTAACCTAGTCGTCAGTTCTCCGATCCTCAGTGAGGCACTTTCGCAGCCCCTGATGCCCGCTTCTGTGGATTCGCAGGCCACTACCGAGACCTGTTCGAAGTCCGGTATGCCGCAAGACTCTTCTTTGACTAAGGATCCTGCGGATGTCTCTACTTGGATGGGTCCAGAGCTGCTGAGCAGGCATCGGCTTCAGAGGAAGTTCTTCGCACTACTGATACTCGACACAAACCAACAATTTCTTTCGCATCTTCAGTTCTTTCTAAAACTACCGAGTTTCTAAGGCCCAGGGTATGAACTACGCCTAAAAAAATGACGACCCAAGCTCAGGCACCTGCTTCCATGCCTCAATCTCAAATGCTTAAAATGGGGGAAGACCTTATTATGCTTATTAGGGGAAGCCAGGCTACCCCTTCCAAAAGAAAAAGGTTTCTGAATATGAAGACATGCAACCCCTCTCTGCTTTTGAGGATTCTGATGCAGAGGAATCCATTCCTTCTGCCTCTCCTCAGGAGGATTGTTCATTTGGAGAAACCCTACATACTTTAAGGGAGCATTTCCAATGGGAATGTCAGGACTATCCTCAGCCAAAAAAGAGACTCCAGGAATTCATAGATTTACCACAGCACAGACCTTTAGCCATTCCTCCTGTCCTGGATGTTGTAAATGATGTTTTTATGGAATCCAGTTTTACTCCTGACACCCTTCCTCCTGCTCCCAGGAAACCTGACAGGTAGTACAATGTCCCTGACTCTCACAAATTCCTTTTCAAATTCCTACTGCTGACCCACAGGTCATCTCCCAAGGACCTAAAGGAATTAAAGCAACCTCAGCTAAGGTCCCACCCCCTCAGACAGGGATTCCCAAGCTTTAGACAGATGAATTAAAAAAAGTATGCACCTCTGCAACTCTTGCTATTAGAGCACTAAATTTCAGTTCCACATGCTGAAATATCAGCAGCATACCATGGAACTCCTCAAACAAAAAATATCTTCCTTTCCTGCTTGTGCAGAAAATAAAGAATTACAGGAGCTTATGCATTCTGCAAGCCAAGTTACTAAGCATACCTTGCAATGTGGCTTTGATGCCCTAGAAGCACCTTGTATGGCAGCAGTCACTGGTTCTGTCCTTAGAAGGCATGCTTAGCTTAAGGAACAGACCTTGCCAGACCATTTCAAATCACAATTATTGGATGCACCATTGAACAAAGACAACTTGTTTGGCACCAAGGCAGAAGAGGTCTTAAAAAAGATGGAAGAAAAAGCTAAATCTATGCAGACAGTTAAAGACTTTTTACAGGTATAGCCTCTGAGGTTCAGTAGGCATTGCCCCTCCAAGCACTGATCCTTTCCGGTTCCATCCAGGCCAGCTCAGCCCAGACCCAGAGGAAGCAGACCCCCCCCAGACAGCAGTCCTAGGGAATGCAGAGATGTTCGTGTGACACTGCTGCAGTCATTACACTTGGGTTATCCTGCCGTCAGGCGGTTCCCCAGCCGGCCTGAGTTCCAAAGTCTTGGTCCGGTGTCGGTTGCTGTCGCCTCTTCCCTGACATCAGTGCGCTAGGGGTATAAAGGATGCAGCCGACGCCATTTTCTTCAGTCTTTCTTGCCGCGCGGTGCCCGAAGCAAAAGCAGTTCGCAAGTGCTGGTCGGCCTACTCCTGAGATTTTCATTCCGAATCCAGAACCGAAGTCTTCTACAAAGCTAAATACCCCATTGGGGAAACTTTTTCTTGCCTCAGACCGATGTCAGTAAAAGTTAGTCACTGTATTTCTTGTGGGAAGCAAATACCTCATAAGGATTTCCATTCTTATTGTATCCCATGCCTAGGCCCAGACCACAACGTTACTGGTTGTCGGTTTTGTGCTAGGTTTAATAAGCGCACTATTAAACGTCGGTTTGATTTTGCCTGACATTACTTTGGCAGAAAATTTAATTATACCATGCCGTCGGAACTTCTGACGACCAGTATTCATAAAAAGCGCAAAGACAAGGATAGACATCCGAGGCCCAAAACTGACGACGAAGCCTCTTCTAGGCCAGTCACCGGTTCTCCGGTTTTCAGTGAGGTGCCTTCGCAGCCCCTGACGACCGCTTCTGCAGAACCACAGGCCGCCCCCGACCCCCACATGGAGATGACTGGGCCTTCGGATGCACTAGCTTTTCAGCAGACCGAAACCGATCCTGCAGAGGGATCCGGAGTACCTGAGCTACCCGCAGCTTCAGAGAGTGTCTTCAGACCTACTCAGCTAAGCATTAAACCCTCTTCTAAGTCAAAGCCTCCTTTAAAAACTAAGAAACAAGTACAGCATTCTCAAGAACAGGCCTCCATGCCTAAGAAACAAATGCTCAAAATGGCCAAAGACCTAATCCCTCTGATCAGAGGTTCCCATCCCCCACCTGATAAAAGGCCTAGACAGGATGCAGATTATGATTCATCCAACCAGGGGTCCATTTCCTCAGATTCATCCTCAGACCTGGGATATTCTTTACCCCCTTATGAGGATTCTGATGCTGAGGAATCTATTCCATCAGCCTCTCCGCCTGAGGACTACTCCTTTGGGGAAACCTTACATACCATGAGGGAGCATTTCCATTGGGAAGGCCAGAATTATTCAGAATCCAGGAAAAGTCTCAGAGACTTCCTATATTACCTCAACACAGACCCCTGGCTATTCCGCCAGTGCTAGATATTGTGGATGATGTGTACACTGAATCCAGCTTAAATCCTGATTCCTTACCTCCAGCTCCACTTAAACCGGACAGATATTAGAGTCCCTGACTCACACAAATTTCTGTATAAAAGCCCTGTTGCTGAAACTATTTCTCAGGGACCCAAAGAGGTTAAGGCCTCATCAGCAAAGAACCCAGTTCCCTCTGACATAGATTCCAGAGCACTAGACAGATGGGGAAAGAAAGTATATACGTCTGCAACTTTAGCAATGAGAGCCTTAAATTGCCATTTTCACATGCTAAAATATCAGCAATTTTTGATGTCTCAGTTGATACAGATCCTCCTAATTTTAAAGAAATGCAGGATTTATTGCATGCCGCTGAACAAGTGGGAAAGCATACTTTGCAATGTGGTTTTTATTCTTTAGAGGCCTCATGCAGAGCAGCAGTTACAGGCTCTGTCATTAGAAGACATGCATGGTTAAAAGAACATATGTTACCAGATCATGTTAAAGCAAATTACTGGATGCAAATTACAACAGGATGTTTTATTTGGAGTTAAGGCAGAAAAGGTATTAAAGAAAATGGAGAATAAGGCAAAATCTATGCATACAGTGAAGGATTTCTTACAGGTTCAGCCTCCTCGATTTAGTAGAAACTGGCCAACAAAGAATTGGTCATTTCCAGTTAATGACAGACCACAAAGGGGCAGATACAGACGGCCAAGAGGTAGAGGTCAACCACAAGGTCCTTATAGGCCTCGACAATGGGGTGCATCAGGCCAGAAAGAAGGGGAAGACAGGCACCAACCATATAAAAAAACAGCCCCAATGACTTCCCACTCCAGCTGCCAAACAACTCACTCTTGGCAGCCCCTTTGGAAGGAAAACTGGCACTTTTTTATCACAATTGGCATATAATCACCCAAGACAAATGGGTTCTCAATATTATTTCAAAAGGTTACAGGTTCCACTTTCACACTCTGCCAAGATTAAAAGGAATGCCAAATCTGCCAATAAATCAATGGGCAGAGGCCCAAAAACAAATTATGGCACTCATGAACATGGGAGCTATTCAAAAGGCACCACCACAAGAACAAGGGCAAGGATTTTACTCAAGACTCTTTCTGGTTCCCAGAAAAGACAAAGCCTGGAGGCCTATTCTGGATTTTTCTTCACTAAACACTTACCTGGATGTTCCAAAATTCAAAATGTTGACATCACAGCAGCTTCTTCCCATGCTGGGCAAGCAAGCTTGGCTCTTGACTTTGGACCTCAAGGAAGCATACCTGCATGTACCTATCAGACAAAACTGCAGAAGATACTTCAGGTTCTTAGCTGGTCCAATGCACTATCAATTCTCTGCACTGCCCTTTGGATTATCTACTGCGCCCAGGGTCTTCACAAAGTGCCTGGCACCAGTAATTGCATTTTGCAGACAGAAAGGAATTCAAATTTACCCATACCTGGACAACTGCCCGATTCAAGCAAAGAGCAAGGACATTCTTCTACAGCATCTGGCGTTTGTAAAAAAGTTATTAAGTTGCCTGGGGTACACGGTAAACAAAAAGAAATCAAAACTAGTGCCCTCACAAGAGATAATATTCCTGGGTGCCAGCTTGAACACAGCGGCCCAGATGGCTTTTCTCACTCCAGACAAGCAAGGACAACTGACACAATACTTTCAATTGATGGCAACAAAGACCCAACTCCCTGCAAGAAAAGTTCTGCAGGCCTTGGGCTTCATGGCATCTTGCATACTACTAATTCCATATGCCAGACTGCATATGAGGAAACTACAGTGGTACCTAAAGAATGTATGGTCTCAACACTGTCAAAGTTTGGAAACAGTTATACCACTAATACCTTGCCTTCAACAGGAGTTTCGATGGTGGGCTCAAGCTTGTCACCTCAACAAGGGACAGCCTTTCACTCAACCCACAGCCAGGCAAACACTGACAACAGATGCATCGGATTACGCCTGGGGAGCACACATGGCAGGAAAATGTATTCAGGGCGAGTGGCCCGCAGAACAAAGGCATCTTCACATCAATCAAAAAGAGATGCTAGCTGTACAAAATGTCCTTATAGCTTTCAAGGACCTGTTGCATCCAGGACAACTACTACTAAAGACAGACAACACCACAGTTATGTGGTACATAAACAAGCAAGGGGGCAGTCACTCCTACCCCCTCTGCAGACAAGCCATGACCTTGTGGAACACAGCTATAAACTGTCAAGTTCATCTAAAAGCACAATTCCTGCCAGGAGAGAAAAACACACTGGCAGACGACTTAAGCAGAAATATCATGGATCCCCACGAATGGGAATTGAATCCTCAAATATTCAGAATGATAACAAAGAAATGGTGGAGCCCGGACATAGATCTGTTTGCCTCCCCAATGAATTGCCAGCTAAAGAAATTCTGCACAAGGAGTTACCATCCGCAAGCATGGAAAGTGGATGCCCTCTCATTCAGCTGGACAAACCTACAAGTATATGCTTTGACACCACTGCCTCTTCTCCCAAAGGTACTCATAAAAGCCAGGCAAGAAGAGCCAAAAATGATGCTGATTGCACCAGACTGGCCACACCAGCACTGGTACCCAATCTTAAAAAACTTAGCACAAGGACCACCCTGGATTTTGCCTCAAATACCACATCTGCTGTCTCAGCACAACAATCAGTTACTCCACAGCCAGCTAAAGACACTAAACCTAGCTGCATGGAAGATTCCCTAGCCACGCAAGCAATGCCTCTCTCCAAAGCAGTTATGGATGTCATTCTGGAGGCCAGAAGGCATAGTACCAGGAAAGCTTACTCGGATAAATGGAAGAGATTCTGTGCCTGGAACCAGGCTCACAGCCTTGATCCTCTTGTGCCAAACATTCCTCAGATACTACAATATTTGACTGAGATGCTGGACAAAGGCCTCTCCTTTTCATCCATCAAGATCCACGCCTCTGCCATCTCTGCACATTACAACACGGATCCACCAATTTTCTCTAATCCTTTGCTAAAACAGTACCTCAGAGGGGCTAAAAACATAAGACTGCCCCGTAGAGCACCTACTCCAACTTGGGACCTCAACTTTGTTTTGGAAAAATTAACTTTACCTCCTTTTGAACCAGTTAGCACGGCAGAATTAAAATACATTTCCTGGAAAACTGCTCTGCTCCTGGCAATAACTTCTGCAAGAAGAGTTTCAGAATTACAGGCACTAATGGCAGTGGAACCTTTCCTCATTTTCCACCAGGACAGGGTGCCCTTAAGAACTAACCCTACGTTTATGCCTAAGGTGGTTTCAAGTGTGTCTCTAAACCAAACCATTCACTTGCCTACTTTTTATCCAAAACCACAGAATAAAGGGGAAAGACTACTGCATTCATTGGACATTCACAGGCAGTTACGCTTCTACTTGGACAAAACCAAAGCTTTCAGAAAATCTGAGCAATTATTGGTAGCATATGCTGCAGCAGCACAGGGAAAAGCTATTTCAAAACAGACTATTTCCAAATGGATAGGACATTGCATACGTTTCTGCTATACGCACCATGGAAAACCTGTGCCTAACAGCATTAGATCTCACTCCACCAGGGCAACAGCCACTTCAACTGCCTACCTCAGAGGAGTACCTACCAAGGATATTTTGGAAGCAGCAACATGGAGTTCTGTGCATACCTTCACCAAGCATTACCATCTGCCTCTATACTCTAAATCCAGAGCTGGGTTCGCCTCTGCAGTGCTGCAGGGCCTTATAGCCCCTAATGCCTTATAGAACCAACCACCCTACCTCAGCTTTGGGATTCTACCCAAGTGTAATGACTGCAGCAGTGTCACACGGTGAACATAGTACAGTTTTGTACCTACCATAAATGTAGATGTTCGAGTGTAGATACTGCTGCAGTCCAGGTTACCCTCCCTCCTTCCCCTCTTACTGGCTAGTACTTACCTAGTTCCTCTACCTTTTATTACCTATGGGGAGTATTTGCTGGTCGCTGAAAGTAAGAATTGCCTACCTATTTGGGGGCACCTGACATCTGGGGCAAGAAAAACTGAAGAAAATGGTGTTGGCTGCATCTTATATACCCCTGTCGCACTGACGTCAGGGAGGAGGTGACAGCAACCTACGCCGGACCAAGACTTTGGAACTCAGGCCAGCTGGGGAACTGCCTGATGGCAGGATAACCCAAGTGTAATGACTACAACAGTGTCTACACTCAAACATCTACATTTATGGTAGGTACAAAACTGTACTATCTAAGCAGTGGAGTTCCTCCTCTTCAAAAACAGGGAGTGCTAAGCCACCTCCTTATGGTAAGAACTCACAATGACTTTACACCTCCACCCCTTACCTCTGCCCACTTGCTTGTGCCCCTGTTAGAAAAACTCTCCTTCCATGCAAACAACTGGACCTGTATTACCAACGACCGATGGGTCCTCAACATAGTGTCCCAAGGATGCAAATTTCCACACTCTGCCAACCCCAAAAGGGTTCCAGATCTTCCTCCAAATCAGTGGGCAGAGGCCAAAAAAACAGTCCATTCCCTGCTCTCCATGAGAGCAATACAGCCTGTTCCTGCAGACCAGATAGGCCAATGTTTCTATTCCAGGCTTTTCCTGGTACCCAGAAAAGAGGGCACCTGGTGCCCAATCCTCGATCTATCCATCCTAAGCACCTTTTTGGTGATACCAAAATTCAAAATGCTCACCCTCCAGCAGCTTCTTCCTATGCTTTCCAAGGATGCTTGGTTAGCCACCGTAGACTTAAAAGAGGCCTACCTACACATCCCAACCAGGGAATCTTGCAGGGAATATATACTTTTCAGGGCAGGATCTATGCACTTTCAGTTCTCTATGCTTCCCTTTGGCTTATCCACTGCTCCCAGAGTTTTCACAAAATGCCTGGCTCCAGCCATTGCTTTTTGCAGACAAAGAAATATTCAAATTTACCTCTACTTAGACGATTGCCTGACTCAGGCAGACAGGAAAAGCTATTACAGCACCTGACCTTTGTAAAGGACATACTGACCTCCCTGGGGTATACTATCAATGAAAAGAAATCAAAACTAGTCCCCACACAAAAAATTATATTCCTGGGAGCAAGCCTGGCCACACCATCCCAGATGGCATTCCTTACTCCAGAACAACAAGCCTACCTGACAGGCTGCTTCTCTCAACTAGCCACCAGAACCCAGTTATCGGGAAGGAAAATCCTCTAAGCTCTAGGGTTCGTGGCCTCCTGCATTCTACTCATTCCGTATGCCAGACTGCATATTAGGAAACTACAATGGTACCTAAAAAGCCTTTGGTGTCAACACTCTCAAGACCTGGAAACTATCATACCTATGATACCCTGTCTAAGGAAAGATTTTCTTTGGTGGGCAGCAGCATGCAACCACAAGAAGGGACTTCCCTTCTCACAACCCCATGACGCCCATACCCTCACCACAGACACACCAGTCTATGCCTAGGATGCACACCTGGACAGCAGGTGCATTCAGGGCCATTGGAGCCCAAATCAAATACATCTGCACATCAACCAAAAAGAGATGCTAGCTGTTCAGCACACTCTGACAGCTTTCAGGCCCCTACTCTCCCCAGGGCCTCTAGTGATCAAAACAAACACCACGGTGATGTGGTATATCAACAAGCAAGAAGGGACTCAGTCTTATCCTCTCTGCAGGCTCGCCATGACCCTTTGGCACACGGCCTCAGCCATGCAAATACACCTGCTTGCACAATTCCTGCCAGGCTCCCTGAACTCTCTGGCAGACAACTTAAGCAGAAACCTGCTAGACCCACATGAGTGGCAGCTAGACCACAGAACCTTCAACCTTGTAACCCAGACATGGGGCACCCCAAAGGTGGACCTCTTTGCCTCCCACTCCAATCATCAGCTCAGCAAATTCTGCACCAGGGAACCTCACAGCAAAGCCTGGAAAGTGGATGCTCTATCCTTCCAATGGGTAAATCTCTCGATCTATGTATTTCCCCCTCTACCACTCATTTCAAGGGTACTGCTCAAAATAAGGGAGAAAAAAACAAGTGCAGTCTTGATTGCCCCAGACTGACTGTCCCACGCCAGCACTGGTAACCACTGCTGTGCAGCCTGCCACCCCTGTCACCTACCTCAGATCCCAACTTACCTGACACAGAAGAATGGAGAATTCATGCATCCACAATTACAGACCCTGAACCTGGTAGCCTGGCATATTCCTTGACCTCTCCTCAAGCTGTCAGCCTAAGCAAACAAGTTTTGGAGGCCAGATGCCTCAGCACTAGAAGATCCTATGCTGACAAGTGGAAAAGGTTTTGCACCTGGATCCAGGCTAAGGGAGCCAAAATAGCACAGCCCTCCCTACCTCTCATCCTGGATTACCTAGCAGACCTATTACACAGGGGTCTATCCTTCTCTTCTATTAAAATCCATGCTTCTGGGCATCACTTCAGCTAGAAGAGTTTCAGAGCTACAAGCACTCATGGCTGTAGAGCCCTTCATCATTTTCCATGCGGACATTTTCTCCCTCAGGACTAACCCATCCTTCATGCCTGAAGTGGTGTCCATTGTGGCTCTCAACCAATCCATTCATTTGCCCACCTTTTTCCCTAACCCACAAAACAAGGGGGAAAGGATTCTGCACTCTCTAGATGTGCACAGACAGCTCAGATTCTATCTGGATAGGACTAAATTATTTAGAAAAACTGACCAATTGCTAGTCAGCTTTGCAGTAGGGGCAGAGGGCAAGGCCATATCCAAACAAACAATCTCCAAATGGATAGCACACTGCATCCATTTCTGCAACAAACAGCAAAAAAAACACCCCCAAAAGGGGGGCCAGGATGCATTCCACCAGGGCAACCTCCACCTCCACAGCTTTTCTTAGAGGGATCCCCACCAGGGACATCCTGGAGGCTGCAACATGGACTTCTGTTCATACCTTCACCAAGCATTACCACCTGCCTTTCTTCTCCAAATCCAGGGCAGCCTTTGCCACCACAGTCTTGCAAGACATCCTAGCCAGCCCCCAGTCTTCTTGACTGCCTCCACCCTTGTCTTCAGCTTTAGGACTCAACCCGTGTGTGATGACTGCAACAGTGAAACACGAAGAACATAGTACAGTTGTGTACACTTACCATAAATGTAGATGTTTGAGTGTATTCACTGTTGCAGTCCTGGTTTCCTACCCTCCATCTCCCTTGTCTCTCTCTCCCTCTCTCTCTCTCTCTATCTTCCTCTCTCCTTCCAGGGAATTTTTGGTATTTACTTTCTACTGGTGATGTTCTTCCACCATAACCTACCTCCCTATTTGGGGGATCCTGACAGTTGGGGCAAGAAAAACTGATGTAATGACGTCGGCTGCCTGATTTTATACCACTGACGACCTGACGTCAGTCCTGGAGCAACAGCAACCAAAGCAGAAATACTAAGCCTCTGGTATTTGGGCCGACTGAGGACTACCCCTGGCAGGATAACCCAAGTGGGATGACTGCAACAGTGAATACACTCGAACATCTACATTTATGGTAAGTGTACACAACTGTACTTTCCCACCAGGTGGGGCCTTTTTCAATGTAGATACAGTCTATGTCCTCCAGTACTTCAAGAAAATGAGCTATGTCATAGAAGTCCTTCATGATCTTGGTTCTGTCCTCTGGGTACTTGGGAACCACATAAGCACCTCCACATGCTGAAGCATGTCATTGAGAAACGTATCAAGTACTCTTGAGGCAGAGACCTGAGATAACATCTTTGTGTCCTCAGTAAAGTCACACATACCTTAGTATCTACTAGGATAGGTACTCCATGACTCCCATATTGCTACAGATGAGACAGACATTTCCATGATTTGTTGGATGATGTCCCTGTGCACACATTACACTCCACTGTGTAGACGTTTTGGTGGCCATGAAATGTTTAGCATGGTTGGATGACCCTGTGCCTCTGGGGTTATCATCATGCAGTTTTGGGCACACCAGCTGCAATGAGAACCTCCTGTAGATACACATTTGCTACAGTTGTGGAGGTCCCTAACATAATTCTGCGATTTACTCCATCTGAACATAGGCATACCACTGAGTTCAAGTATACTGCAGGAACAGCTCCATTGTATGGCATTTAAATGCTTCTGAATTACTCCTCCATCTTGTTTGCATCATAACATACACAGTACCTCATTATATGGTTGTCTGCTTATAGAATTGGCTGACCGCTTTGTTTGGGCTTGCCATGTCATGTAGCTTGGTTTCCTGAATCAGACGCACCCTGCATGTAGTCGTTCATCATACAAATTTGCTTAATACGATGTAGTAAAGTTTTCTAAATCTGGGAAATTATCTTAATTTACATTCTCTGTCAGTCTGCACCATGCCCCCCTGCTTTAACCAAAACATCACCTCTGATACCCATTAAAATTATCCAGCAGGGTAACTAAATCCTAAATGGCATGGGCATCAACCCCTTCCTCCCACTGTTCATAGGGCAGGGTGTCACATCAACAGTGACCATTACCTAGGGCCAATGATCAGACTCCGCTAGATGGCCAGCCCTGCCACAGATAAATAAACATTAGTGTATTTCTTTAATCATACACATTTCTTGGGTATCTCTAACACGATCACCCTTTTCAGTCTGTAAAGCACAGTTAGTACTAATGATGTTCTCATTTCACAGTACTCATCAATTTTTCTTAGTATAATCAGACTCCTTGATTGTATATGTAAATGTCATCTATTTTTACATTCATTACAAGGCTGTGTCATGCTCCTGCTTTAACCAAAACATCATCTTGGCCACCCATTAGAATAATGGTATGAGGAAAACCTCTTATTGAATATTCCTCAAGTAGATCTACTGTCACTGTCTTTTCATTCAGTAAAGCTCAGTCAGCATGACTGGTGCATTCCTTTTACTCTGCACATCAGTCATTTATTCTGGATAGTAGTTTTACACATATACTTTGATATGCCCACCAGGAAAAGCTGATGCCCATCAAACATGCTTAATACTACAAAAGACAAATGGAAGATGATCTTTCTGTCATCAGGATACCACTCTTGTACTAAATTTCTGCATCTCATACATGTCCCATAATCATCTAGAAACTATACTTCCACTGTTTATAACTTTGTTTCTACATCCAACTTTCATCTTGAATATTTGCTACACTGGAGATAATTTATTCTGCAATGTCTTGTGCTTGATCTTGAATACTAATAGGATTTAGTTCAGCTATGTATGCAAATGTAAACATTTATGCTAGATATCTTTTCAACTTGTATACAATCAGCCCATGTACATAACTTTATTCTTGTGTTCTATTCTCTGTTACACTAGTTGTTAATTCAAATATGGTTGGTTTAGACTTTGATTTCCATTTTCTAGTAATTGTTTTTTTGCCAGCCAATAGAATTAAGCTTAACAAGGCCTTACTATGTTTAGGCAATTCAGATCCTGTATCCCAGATACAAAAAAATTCCTTAGTTACATCCATTTGCTTGCCCAGTATTTCTATCACAATACTTTGTAGGACATTGTTAAGTCTTTCAACTCATTACACTCCTAAAATATTTTTCCCAGTTACTTTTTTCTTCCCCATGATGTCAACAACATTTGCCATCCACTTGAGGAAATCTGCTTGGAGTATAAAAATTAGCCATGTAAACAGTTCAAGAAAAATCCCAAATTTTCTAGACTTTGTTACATACTCGAGAGTCATACAGATTTCCTTCCATTGTTTCTTTGTGAATTGTTTATCCATTTTCTCTTCCCAGTATTTTCCAACCTCATCTGATTGACTCATAGTTACTGTACAATATTTATATGCCCTACTAATTTCCCTTTTATAACAGCTGCTTCTTTTCTAGATTCAACTAAAAACACTACCTTGATCTAGTCTCTGTACCTCTAATTGCAGTCATCCTTATTGACAGAATCACCTGTCTCCATTCTTGTGTTGGCTTAATTCTTAAAATACTTTCTGCTACTTTATAAATAATAATATTCTGTATGATTGTTTGTTTGTTTGTTTGTGTCTTTCAGCTTTTCCCAGTTAGGGGTCGCCACAGCGGAACTCCGGTCCACTAATGATTGGTAGTGGATTTTTACGTACCAGGTTACCAGCCCTGATGCACAACCTTCAATGAAGGCACGCCCCATTCACGTATGCCTCCACCCAGAAGACGCTCTAGCTGAGAATCGAACGGGACAACGTCTTGCTATGAGGCGACAACGCTGCCGCAGCACATATGACTGTTATTCTCCTTAAATACCACCCTCTCCTTATTTCTTGAATTTCCTCCCTGCTTCGTCATCTTTTTCTACTTTGAATTGTAGCTTTATACTTGGCTTATGTATAAAAGCCTTAACTGTTGTTGTTGTGTCTTTCGGCTTTTCCCGGTTAGGGGTCGCCACAGCAGAACTCCGGTCCGCTAATGATTGGCAGTAGATTTTTACGTGCCGAATTGCCAGCCCTTACGCACAACCTTCAACGAAGGTATGCCCATTCACGCATGTCTCCACACAGAAGACGCTTTAGCTGAGAATCGAACAGGACATCTTACTGTGAGGCAACAACGTTACCGCAGCACATAAAAGCCTTAACAGTGTAGTTCTAAAATATCCCTCCAAAGCAGGTAATCCTAAACCACCTTATTCTATCATCCCTTCAAATCAGGTAATCCTAAAGCACCTTATTCTATCAGAAGGATCAATTTATCCCACATGACTCTTGCCCTTTTTCCCTCCCAGACAAAATCCTTCAACTCTTTATTGATTAATATTCACAACTTCTCTGGTTGATAAAAATATGCCTGACCTGTGTATAAAACTAAAGGGACTATAAACATTTGCACTTGTATCTTGCTATATATACTGTAGAGAAGAGCTTCCAGTTTCACAGTTTTTGCATTTTTTTTTTAAGTCTCTTCTCACATATCCTTAGATGCCATAATAGAATCCATTTTAACCTATACTCCTAAGTACTTCATTTTATCATATCCCAATAAATATGTATTGCTGAACCAGTTTGCGTGTGGGTACATAGTTTACAGCTAAATCAAAAGGTGGTTCAACAAAGTATTAGTTTAAGGGTGTGCATACTTATGCAAAAAGCTTATTGTACGTTTTTATTTTTTATATTTTTCTCCTAACAGATTTATTTTTCATTTGAATTGTCCAGGTTAAAGGTCACATTAAAGGTGGGAAAAGTTTTGAAATGATTTATTGGTCTCATTTTTTTATATCACAAAAGCCTGGCATTTTAACAGAGGTATGTAAACTTTTTATAGCTACTGTAAATGTACATGTTCCTGTGGAATACAATTCCTTTCTAGTCTAACCCAGTTTTTGCACATTGGGGAATAATACTTAATTCCTATATGCAGTTCCTACTACTGAATCCATGTATTCCATACCAAGTATTTTCATAAATTTCTTCAGAAATCTATCCTCTTTTGTTATATTTTCCCTCCCTGGCCCTCTGATACATCTTCACGGTTGCATTTAAAGTTCCAGTCCCCCATCTGTAAACAATATTCATTGCTGAAAGCTATTTCTATCAAAATTTTCTTAAGCTCCATAAGAAGTTTTAGGTAGCATATAAATACAAGCCACTGTAATCATCTTCCCTTGCCAGTAGCACCTTACTACCACAAATCTACCGTTATTAATGGATTACCACCTATGTGGTAATTTTTGGGCACTTTGTTTTTCCCATAGTCATCCCCTTTGGGAAAAACAAGGTGCCCAGAAATTACCACATAGGTGGTAATCCATTAAGTACGGAAGAAATAATTAGAGATTTGGGGACCAACGTAGATAGTAATCTCTCCTTTGATAATCATGTTGCCAAGGTGGTTAGAAAGACCTTCTATATAGCTCACCTTATCATGAAAGGGTTCGCATCTAGATCAAGAGAGATCATTGTGCCCCTCTACTCGTCACTCATCAGGCCCATAATTGAATACAATGCCCCTTTTGGGATGTACCTTACCCGACACCTGCAGCAACTGGAGAGACCCCAAAAGTACCTCACCAAGAGTATCATGGGCTACAAGCAGATGTCCTATGCAGCTTGACTAAAGAAACTCCAGCTCTACTCAGTTGCTTACTGCCTACTCAGAGGCGATCTATGCCTGACGTAGAAAGCCATGTCAAACCCAGAATTAATGGACATGCTCCACCTCAAAAAATCCAAGTCCCTTAGAGCTACACGCTCCATGGACCTAAACCTCAGCACAAAAATAAATAGGACATGCTGGAAGGACAGATTCATTTCCCAGAGGCTCCTCTCACTCTGGAATAGAATCCCAATTCATGTTAGACATAGCCCCTCGCTGACCCTCTTCAAGCGAAATCCGGACGCATGGATGGGAAATCGCAAATTCACCCCTGGGATCTCTTCTGTGTCCCTGCTAGACAGAGGCACAGTAAACTAATTTTAAAAAGGGTACCTTCTGTGACCTACTTTACAGAGGCACAGTAGGCTAATCTAATAGGTAGGCGGAAGCTAAATACACTCTGGCTAGGCTTATAAATGCCCTAGGGCAAATAGCCTAGTATCTACCTATGAACCTATTATATTTTTTGTCATCTTCTATCACTGTTGGAGCTCCTCTAGCAATTAATGTAAGAAGTTATTATTCCTATCTATTATATATGACAGCTTTTTTAGATGTCTGTTTCCAGCTTTTGTGATACATGCACCCACTAATGTTTTGTAGGTTGATTTTTTTAGTCAGTTGTTTCTTGTCATCTCCATTTGAGCCTATGTCACATTTAACAAAACATTTTATTTAAATGAAAACCCTCAGATAGAGAAGCAAACACACACCCTTAAGGAGTTAACAGTACAAACAAACAGAACTATGTACATCTTCATATAATAAAGTTTAACCCTCCTAATAATAATTATCCAAAATAGACAGCTACAGACATGGGCACTATCTAACTAATCTAATTTAAGGTTATCCATGCCAAGATGCATATTATTGCCTGTGCTCCTACACACTCCAATAGTTGTTTCTTTTTTATCTTTATTAACCTCCCATTTGTGAAAAATAACTTGCATGCTTTCAGAAAACATTAACTTTTAGCCTTAAAGAAACCAGTGTTCTGGCTTTTTATTGCCCTATAATCAGCCTGTCTCCCTGGAAACATAAGAGAAAAAGAAAAAAATGTAGCCATAAGCTGCTGGCTCCTTAAGACATACCGAACTTTCATTGCTAAAGAAAACCTTTCATTATATTCACTGTTCTCTTATCTGCATTTTTCTACTTAAAACTTGTTATTAGATTAAGCCAAGGGTCTTAATGCAGACATTCACCTATGCAATAGTAAGAAAAAAAACATTAGTTTACATATATTATGATCTGGTTACTTTTTCATCTCACCCTGCACTTCAGCAACCCAAAATTACAGCCTTTTAACTTAATCAAGATTTTGTCCAGCCTTTTTTTATCTCTTTTTGCATTGTAATGCCTCCATTTCCTGATACAAAAAAGAAATAAAAAAGGCATCTGTTTACTTTAGTATCTTTATCACATACAACAGTAACTGAAAATAGCATACTATATGACATGTATTTTATATCATGAAATGTTTTACAGAAATACTGCTAAGAACAGAAACTGTTTTATTTAGTTACCATTTTCCATCTTCCCCTCAGTATCCTGTCAAACATTAACAACAGGAAGTGAGGCTAATGCCTTTTAGTGCCTCACAAGTGTAACAATGTCAAGAAAAGTTCATTATTTCCACTTTTTCTTGTGCAGCCATATTTCACAAATGTGATTAATGCTTTGTAATCTCACATTTATTCACTAATTTCCATGTTGCTCATCTTCTTCCTGTTTATTTCCTTCTTCCTAGTCTGGAGTCTGGTTCAGTTCAAAGCTACTCTCAGTTATTCTAGTCGTCTCCTGTGCTTTTGTCTGTCTCTCAAACATTTTCCTTTGGGACATTGGAAAGGTTTCACTGACAGTCTCTCTATGAACTTTGTTATCAGAAGAATGAGAAACACATTCCCCTTCTGCATGATGGCTCACTTTTGTTGGACAAACTTTTATATTTCCTCCTTAGCCTGTTATTCATCAAAAATGAATTTGATCCTCCAGGAAACAATATTCTTAAAATAGCTGGATATAGCAGCTTGAATCTCTTGAATCTCACTCCTGCCTCTCAACATTTCTGATAGCTGGAATGAATATGCTTCTGTTCTGTCTAGTGTGCTGTGAATAATCATTTTCTACAAACACTCTACTGTCTCCAGCTTAAATACTTTGACCTTCTGCCACAGTTTTGTCAGGATCACCACTTTCTGCTGGTAGGATTCCATCTTTACTGAAACAGGTCTTGGCAATTTTCTCATGGCCAGGTTTGGAGTATACAGGCAATTTCCCTTTCAATTAACAAATTCATAAAACTAATCCAGTCTGTTCCTTCCAGTTTTTCTGGTACAGCAGAAAATCTGAGGTTTTCCCTGGAAGCTCTGTCCTATAATTCTACCATTTTTTGAAATATCTTTTCTTGAGCAGTTGACTTATTTTTTTCCTCTAGATTACTGAAAGCCATGTCTTGCCAAGCTGGAGCTTTGAACTGTTTTTTTGCTAAACAGATGCAGATATTTTTTCCAGTCAGCGCATTCTCTTCACCTTTTCTAGTTGATTTTCTTTCAGGCCCTCTTAAGTTTCTTCTTTGCTGGCATCCAGATGATGTATTCAAAGGCTGGTAATTGAATTTATTAAAAGTGGCAGAGTTCCTGACCCTTATGTTTCTGTTTTTTTTTTTCCCACACTAGAACAATTGAAGTTAAGCTGTTAATCCGTGTGCAGCCATTTTGGAAGTCACATGTCAATTTTGTTTTTCTTAAGTCTGTTTGTAAGGGAGGTTGTCATCCCTTTAATTCCCCCACTCATCATATTTAAAATATCTAGGTGCAGAGTGGTAAAATCTTGGGGGGGGCTATTCTAAATGAAACTGACCTGCATGACTGTTTTGTCTGTCTGCCTAATTGTCTGTCTATAAGTAAAACTAATTCAAGTGGGATTAATGATGGGTCTAGTTTTCTGTGAGTATCTATCTGCTTGTCTAAGTAAAATTTTAATGCCATATTGTGTGGAGAGAGATGGAAGAAAAAAACTAAAGTAGTTACATCAGACACCTCTGCTTGCATAACCACACCATTGCTATTGTGGAACACCACTTAGAATCTGATGTTCTTAAGTATAGCAATTTTTTTTGTGTGGTAGTTATATATGTATAATAAAACAAATACTTTAGGGATTTTATGTGCATATTATATGTAAGAAATGTAATGGATTGTTACATCAAATCTTTCTGCTGTTGTAAGATTTTTTTAATGAAAACTATATGTGATACTGAAGCTCGGCCTTGGTGTTTTACTTTAGCATATTTATGTTTAAAAATTATGTCTGTTGTAATCAGGGGTAATGTTTTAAGTATTTAACATGTAAATGTACTAAAATATTGTAACAATGAATCAAAACATTTGATGAGAGGTTACTTAGTACAACAATGTATATAGATTTGATGTAACGTTTGGATGGGGTCCTAACTAAAACATTTTTCAGTATAGTTGGAAGGTAGAGGGGAGAACAGAAAAAGTTTAAAAACATGGCAAGTAAAGCTTTGAAGGACTTGAAAACAAACAGAGAAAATGGAGTGCTCAGTTAGATACTGAAGTGGATGAGTCAGTGTGGAGATTGACACGTATGTTACACTTGCATGCTATTAAATCAAAACATTTTAGGATATTCACATAGCAATGTATCCACACACATTTTTTACCCAGTATCTAGCAAGTGTTACTGTGAACACAAGATGACAGCAGTCAATTTAATTTTCCTGGATGAAGCTTGAGACCTTATAAAAAGTAACGGGAAATAAGGCATGACAAAATGACAATTCTTATGAAAAGGAAAAAAAAAGCCAGGCAGTTAAGATAGGCTGCACAAGCCTAAAGGGAAAGACTTTGCACTCAGATGATTGAGAGAAATTAATCCTGTAACACAAAGGGGCACAGTGGAGTATGGGAACGATGGCAGTTTGAGTGAAAAAAATGAATAACAGAGCTGATCTCAGCAACAATTTGCACTTTGGCAATGCTTTCCTGTCCAAAGTAATGTTGTAACATCAACAGGAACCTTCCTTATTAGCAGGAGCAGTAAAATAGCCTGACTGGCAAGCAAATAGGAAGGTGATGGGAGTTATGCAAGTCAACAGGAAGCAAAAAAGAAGCCCATCACATGTGCAAATGTGTTGCACAAGTAGAAGTTGGAGCATGGGTAAACAGAACTTTGAGAAAAGAAACAGCTTTGTAAAGAATGGCTGGCAGCAATCTAAATGTGTGGAAAAACAAAAAAACATGTCTTCAGCTGTAATACTGTCACATACAAGGGAAATGGGATTACAGGTCCAAACTTTAGCCAGCAGTATACCACTGTCAGGCAGGGAGTGACTAGAAAAAATAAAAACTTAAATCCATAGTACAGCATGCTTGGATTACAGTGCTAAACCAGGTGGTGGTGTAAGTAATATAAAGATAATATTAATAAGTCTAAGGGAAAATTTGTAAGCATAAACATGGGAGGGGGAAAGAAAAACACTATTTGAAGTAAAGACTTCTGCTAGAAACAACTGATGAAGGCAGAGTAGTACCCTGGCAGCACTTGGTATCATGGCCAACAGCTTCCCTTTGTGGATGTTATTTGTGTTCTACTAACTTTGATTTCTGTGTCAACACTCATGCTAGAACAAGCACAAAATGGGCAACATAAGAATAAAGGTCCAGTAGAAGAAATGAAAAAGAGTGATTTGAACATAATAAGACAAAGGTTACCTACTGTAACTACAACAGAGTCAGAGAGGTACGGAGTAAGGGACAAATATAGCACAAGGCATAACATTTGAGCCTGTTAGGGGATATAAAAAATGGGAGAGTCAAAAGTGTACAGGGGAGAAGTAAATGAAGATGGGAAAAGTAGAAGGGAAGTGAAGGGCACATAGTACTGAGGATAGAAACAACAGAGAAAAATAGGTGCAAAGGTAATATATGGAAAGGATTGAAGAGAAAGACTTACAATAGAAAAAATGCATGACTATGAGAAGTCAGGAGTAGAATGGATACACAGGAGAATAATAAGGCAGAACAATGAAGGCATTGCTATGGAAAAGAGCTAAAAACAAAATAACCCCAGGACACCAAGCAGCGTAAACTAAAGGAGGTATAGGTACCATGGTTTTCCAGGTGCAGGCAGCAGAGAGGGCAGACCATCTAGCCCAGTTTGGAGGGAAGAATGGGTGGGAAATTAGGAAATGGGGATGGATATGGAAGCATCCTAAAGATTTTGATGTGGAACATTGGGGAAATCTCAAAATCCATTAACAGAAGCAGATTTCTAAAGAAGTGGACTGGGGAGGAAGCAAACGTTTGTGTTATCCAGAAAACAAAACTGAAGACAAAGGAAGGGGAAAATCAAAATGAAAAAAAAAAAATCTAATATATGTGTGTGTGTGTGTGTGTGTGTAAATACATATATATATATATATATATATACACACACACACACACACATATATATATATATATATATATATCATATATATATCATATATAAGTATATATACACATATATACATATATGTGTATGTATGTGTATCTCTATATCTATATATATATATATATATATATATATATATATATATATATATATATATATATAAAGCAGAAGGCACTATCAAGAAGCAAGAAGGGTAGATGTATAATCTAGAATGGCAAGCTGGAGTGGCAAGACAGAAGGAGAGAATTGGATGATAAGGAACAGAATACTCCAACACGAAATTGGGAAGGATTCTCCATAAGGTTCTTTGTGGAATAGAAAAAGAGAAAGGGGAAGGGTTAATTTAGAAATAATTGGTGGGGCTTATATATGTAACTGTAAGTAAGACAAGGAAGAGGGAGAGCAAAGTAACACAATAAGAAAACGGAAAGGAATGAGAGAAGCTATAGAAAGTGAAGGGATGGGTGGCTGTAGGGAAGGAGAGAGAGAAATAATGGGATGCAGAAATGTATGTCCTTCAGGAGACAACAAGAGCAGGGCAGGTTAGACTGAAGATAGAGAAGAGAGTCATATCAGACCTTGCACATAACAGTGTGTCAGCGGATACAAGAAAGGCCTTCGAGGAAACAGTGAGACGGGAAGTAGGACACCAGTTAAGGGAGTGAAGAAAATGATAATGTTCAATTAAGGCAGACGGAGGAAAGGTTCCTAAGGAAAAATCAGACATGGGGAAAAAAGAATTGGGAAAGTGTGATTGGATATAATAAAAGTGATAACGGTAAGAGGGGTTTAGTGAAGAAGGCAGGGTGGTACAGGAAGTCCCTGCAAGATGAAACAGGGAAAGCAGAAGGAGGCACAAACACTGATCAAAGAAGACTACAAAAACATTAGAGCAGGAAGACGTGAGACTAAATCATAGTCTAGAACAGAGGTAACAAGAATGGAAAGTAAAATGGCAAAGAGGGAGGAGTTCAGCAGATGTCAAGCAGAGAGAGAGAGCAGGCAAAGATCTAGTCTGTAAACTAAAAGAAAAACAGGTCTAAACGAACGTAAAGCTTAGAAATGGGAAAGGAACAGTACTGTAGGATAAGGAAGAGGGAGGGAGATAGCTGTGTACAGTTCGGATTGGGAGGGAATGAGGACACAACAGTTGTTTTGGAAGAAGAATGCTGTTAAAAAAGAAGAGGGAGTGGCACTGTACAACCTTATATCAGAAGAGGAGGTAACTAACAGCCATAACAGTGCTGTGTGACTTGCTGTTCTCTCCCTAAGTATTGCTGATCTCTGTTTGCATTTTATTTTGTATTGGAGTTATTCATCTAAGGTTTGGTTACTTCCATTTTTATCTTTTGCTATTATTTCACATTTTGTTTTGTTTTATTATTTCTTTATTTTTTTTTTGTTCTTTTGGAGTTTTAAGAGGTCTTGGCTAGGGTCAGCTAGAAAATAATTATTTTGAAGACAGTGGATAAAATCCACCTAATTTGTGGGAGGAGCTGCAAAATAGTTTTCAGTGGCATCTTTAGCGGTAGTGCTGTGTGACTTGCTGTTACCTGCATAAGTATTGTTGGTCTCTGTCTACGTTTGATTTTGGATTGGAGTTATTAGTGTAAGGTTGGGTTACTTTCATTTTTTATCATTACTCTTATATTCATTTTTTTTTTTTTTTTTTTTTAGTTGAGGTCTTAGCTAGTGTCAGAAAAGAATTCTTTTGCAGACAGTGAATAAAATCCAGCTAATTAGAAGGAAGAGCTGTGAAATAGCATATTTAGCTATCGTGCTGTGTGGCTTGCTCTTCTGTGACTTAGCAACGCTGATCTTGACTGCATTTGATTTTTCCCACCCAACCGCCCTACTCTTGTTGTTCTTTTAAAATGGGTGGCTTTTGAGTTGCCCACCCTACTGCAAATGTAACTTTGGACAATTCTCCCAGTCTCATCTCATCATCTCTTTTCACTAAGCAATGACAAATCAGCTGGTAATCTCCCCAAGTCTATTAATCTTGAATTATCTTCTGTTTCCTACCTTCCTACTTAGTAAAAAAAATAATTGCACTTTATTCAGCTGCTTGTACTGTATTTGTATTACTTCCTGTTAGTAGCCTAATTACAGTGTAACTGTTTGTTATTCTAAGCCCCTTACTTCTGGGTTAAGCACTTAGGTTCATAGGTAGGTACTAGGCTATCGGCCCAAGGGCCTATGTAAGCCTAGCCAACAAGGTTCCATGTGTTTTGCCACTGGTTTTCGCCACCCAAGAAAGTTATTTTCCTGTGCCCCTGTCGAGCAGAGCCACAGAAGTGATCCTTGGGGTGAATTTCCTATTTCCCATCCACTCAAGATTTTTTTTGAAGAGTGCTAATGAGGAACTCTGCTTGACATAGATGGGTAGCTTGTTCCAGAGTATGGGAAGTCTCTGGGGCAGGAATCTATCCCTCCAGCATGTTCTGTTTATTGTGGTGACAAGGTTTAAGTCCCTAGAGCATGTAGCTCGGAGGGATTGGGATTTCTTTAGGTGTAGCATGTCCAGCAGCTCTGGGTTTGACATAGCTTTGTATGTTAGGCAGAGATCACCTCGGAGTAGGCGATATGCTGCGGAGTAAAGCTGGAGTTTTTTGAGATGGTCAACATAGGGCATCTGTTTGAGTACAGTAATCCTCTTTGTGAGGTACTTCTGCGGCCTTTCCAGCTGTTGCAGATGTCGTGTGAGGTACATTCAAAAAGGGGCATTGTACTCTATAATGGGTCTAATGATTGCTGAGTAGAGGGGAACAGTGACCTCTTTTTTTACTGGATGAGAAGCCTTTCGTGATGAGGTGTGCCATGTAGAAGGATTTCCTGACTACTGTGGCGATGTGATTATCAAAGGAGAGACAACTGTCCACCTGAGTCCCAAGGTCTGTTATCACACATTCGGCGTTAAGTAGACTGCCGCCTATGTGGTAGTTCATGGGCACAGAGTTTTTACCAAAGGGGATGACAATGCATTTTTTGGTGTGGAGCTTGAGGCCATGGCTCTGACACCAGGCATTTGTCTCAGTGAGGCCCTTCTGTAGGATGTCCACGTCGTTTGGGGACTTGACTATGGCTCCTAGTTTACAGTTTAACACTGAAGAAAGCTAAGTGAAGTTTCAGCTGAAACAGGTCTGTTCTTATGGACTACCTATGTTCTGTATGGGAGTCCTATTAAAAATTTACAGTTTGCCATTGTCTGCTGGCTTTGTTTTTTTGTGACATTAGTGGTTTGGAGCCTTGCAGTTGTCATACATGCAGGGAACACTTTGCGGACTGGACTATGGCACCTAATTTGCAGTCATCTGCAAACTTCGTTAGCCAGAGACCTTCTGTGTTAGCCTGTACTTCGGAGAAGTAGATACCAAACAGGAAAGGACCCAAGACTTAACCCTGTGGTACTCTAATTGCCACAGGTTTGAAGTCAGATTTGGAGTCTGCAACTTTTACAGTGTGAGTTCTGTCAGTGAGCCAGTTGGAAACCCATCTTTTGATGTAGGGATTTATACCCAGTTTAGTGAGTTTATCTATAATTCCAGAATGGGGGATGGTATTGAAAGCCTTGGTAAGATCTAGATAGGCTGTGTGAACCACCTTACCCTCATCTACAGCTCTGGTGTCTGTTTCAAAGAAGTCGATCAGGTTCAGGAGGCATGATCTGCCTTTCACAAACCCAGACTGGGTGGGTCCAGAGTTTTTAAGTTACCAATGTCTTTGTTATGAGTTCCATGATGATACGTTCCATGGCCTTGCAGACCAGGCTTGTCAGGCTAATAAGGCGATAGTTCCCAGGGTCTGTGGTGGCTCCCCCTTTGTGGAGTGAGATAACTGTTGCTGTGCGCCATTCACTGGGCACAAAGCCTGATGTGAGGCTATGATTGAGCATGGTGCCTAGGTGGGGAGCCAGTTTGCTCTGAAGTTGGTGTAAAATGCAGCCTGGGATGTTGTCTGGTCCCATGGATGCTGTGTTCTTGGCTTTAGAAAGTGCAGTTTTTACCTGTGTAGTTGTGATTATAGGGACTCTGCATTCTTCCAGTACAGATATGGGTCCTTTAGGAGGTGAGAGGAGGGTAAAGTTAGCACTGAACCTATCTGCCAGGATGTTGGCAGTATCAGTTGGTTTTGTAATTTTCGTGCCATTGTGCTGCAACTCAGAGCAGATCTGGGTGTTGCTATTGAGATTCATGACATAGCTATAGAATGCTTTGTGGTTGTCCTTAGAATCAGTGGCAATCTTGTTTTTGTAGCTAGCTTTGGAGGATTTTATGAGGGATCTCAGCTTCTTACTGAGGCTGACCAGGGAGCTCCTCCACTCATGGGATTTTACTCTCCTTTACAACAGTTTCTTCCTTCTGTTGTAGAGTTTGTTTATGGCAGGGGACCACCAGATTGGCCTCCTTTTTTTGGAGGATAGCATCTTGTTTCTGTTAGGGATAGCACGATCCATGCACTTGTATAGGTGCTTATAGAGTGCATTTGTGTAGGATTCAGCAGTTATAACTGTATTGTCCATCTGTATGGGTGTCGTGAAGTTTGCCACTTCTGTCTTGAGAAGCATGAAGTTAGCTTTGGAGAAATTTTGTACAATGGTTTCCTTAATGGGGGGTAGGGGTGGGGTGGGATGTGGATATCTATGGTGATTAGCTTATGGGCTGATCTGACCAATGAGGAGTTGACTTCAGGTGTGGAACACCAGTCACTCATGTTGGTAATGACTAGGTCTAAGATATTGTTGCCCCTGATGGGGGTGTGGATAAGTTGATCCAGAGCATTGGAGTTTATGAATTCTAGAAAGTGTTGAGCAAAGGAGTTGGTACATGAGTAGTTTTCCCAGTTAATGGTGGGGTAGTTGAAATTGCCCATTATTAGGGTGTTTGGTTGAAACCTAATATTTTCTAGTATATCAAAAAAGAGGAGTGGGAATCCTGGGGCATGATGGGGGATCTGTAGCAATCTACAATTTGGATTGCTGTTTTGCCCAGAGTTGGTTGCACTTGGATAATCTCAGATGCATTATGTTGGGCAACTAGCCTGGAGGTGTGGATATCCTTAATGAATATGTACACACCTCCACCTTTTGTGTTCCAGTCCAGGTTAGATGGCCAAAAGGTGTGGTATGAGTTATAGCCTGGTAATGCAGGGGTGCTCTTTGGAGCCTTGAACCAGATCTCAGTCACTGCACAGATATCAATGTTCTCCATTTTAAGGAGTGCCTCGACTGAGTGTATTTTGAGGTTTAGACTTCTAGCATTGAGTAGCATTACTCTCAGTTTTTGCCTGCCTGTACCTGTTACAGTGGTGAATTTGTTATTTGAGCCTTGCTTAAAAAGGCACTATAGGGGCGGCAGGAGCCTTACACAGTATTCAGAATCCCAGGGGCAATGGGTGCATGCCATCTCTGGCAAAGCTTCGTGGCCTGTCGTCCATGTTATCTCAGGCAGACAGATACTGGCTCCCCTTAGAATGACAGCAGAAGCTTAGTCAATTGTTGAAGTCAATCATTTTGTTCTTGTACTGCAGTATCATTTTCGGCAATGTCAGGATGCTACTCAGGGCTAAGGTCATACCTGCCTGGACTACAAGATCAGAGAGCTCTTCCTTGTCTCTTTTAATGTAGTCCAGGAAGGTACATCTCAGGTTGTTTACACCAACATGGACAATGACAGAGTTATATTTGTACTTGTGGAGTGACCTGAGTGCATGGGTTATGTGGCAGATCCTGGCACCTGCCAGGCAGCTGACAGTAACCTTCTCCTTTTTTTAGCCTGGTGAGTGGAACATCAGGGTACCCGACTGTAGGGTCACCTATGACTAGTGTGTTGGGTACGTTGTTTTGCCTTATGGGCTGTAGTTGAGTGGCACACTGAGTCTGTGGGCTGTGTGTCATGTGAGATGTGTTGGGGGTGGAGGTTGCTTGTCTTTCTGCTTTGGAGGTCTCTGTTACTTGGGAAGATTATTATTGAGAGCCTACGCAAATGTTTTTATGTTTCTATGTGTGGTTTTTGGTGGTGTAGGTTTAGTGGGACTATGTGATGAGTGTGGTGTGGTGCAAGTGTTTACATTCTCCTCTTTGACTATCAAGTTCAGTCTTGAGTGGAGAGAGCTTTGCCTCCAGTTTGGCTAGATAAGTGCATCTCTCACTGGTTGTAGTGCTGGGTGGTAGGAGAAGAGGGTTGTCTGTGTACATGAGGCAATTGCTACATTGCCCCAAGATGTCCAGATTCATCAGGTAGACAGGAGAGAACACCGGGAGCTGTCCTTTGGACATGCCTGGATAAACACTGTTTTCCTCTAAGCAAATGAGGAAGATAAGTACAAAAACTGTTTTCCTCTAGGTAATATGGAAGGTTGAGTGCTGTAGTAATTTGTAGATTATTTAGTGCTTACAAGTTCTGAACCAGTGGCGAGTATGAAGAAGCAAATTCAAGTGCTAAAACTAAGAATCTGGCTAGTTCTAAGGGAAAAACTGAAGAGCAGACTTCATGGCGCTGGGAATAGTTTAACCCTAGTTAAGTGTTGCTGCACGATGCGCAAACTTGCTCAAACCCATGCAAACAAGGGTTTTTACCTCAGAAAGTTGAAAGGGATAGAAATCAGTCCAAAACAGCCAATAAGTTTAATTTCAGAGCTGGAAACTACTCCTCTTGTGACAGATAGGCTGCTCAGTGCTTACCACTCTCACTGATAAGAAGAAAGACTTCCCACTATCACAAGGTCTGAACAACTCAGAAGCACAAACTAAAGACCTGAAACCAGCAGATCTGGGATCCGGACTATTCTAGTATAGGAAAGGGTGGGAAACAAGCAGTACAGATAGTATTTTTTTTTATGAAATTAAACAGAAAAAAGCAATTTAAACAGTAAGTATGCACAGAAAAGGGTGTCACACTTGTGTGAAGCCTACAGTAGTAAATACAGTTTAAATCAGGGGTGGGCAAACTTTTTGATTCGTGGGCCACATTGAGTTCTAACATTTGACAAAGGGGCCGGAACAGGAGCAGATAGATGGCATTCTTTGAAAACATCACCTCATTGGGGGAAAAATACACATCTTGGGATATGGAGAAAACATGTGCTTTAATTTCCAATGAAAATGAAGAAAAGCATTACAATAAAATCTCTGACTTCAAAATGAGTCTTTAAACACTGAAAATCAAATAAATGACCATTTTATTTTAAAGCACTGAAAGTTCTGTTATCCTTCAGGATATCACCATCACTCTCCTCCTGACTGTCTTTTTTTTCAAAAACGGTAGGAGATGCAGATGTACTTGTCCTGTTCCTTTTATTCAATTTGTTTCCTGGTGCCAAAAGTCAACAACGACCAGTGCAAGGACGAAACAGTTGCAGCAAGTCAGTCTGTGAAGCGTTATATTTGATCTCGTGCACTGTTTATTTTAACAACGCGTATCACGGAGACACACACATTTTAATGGGAGCAGTGTTGTTGGTCTCCTTTTAGCCAGCGATCAAAGTCTGGAGTTAGTTTTGTTGTGGCGATTCTCAGGATGGATCTGAGGTGTAGGTCTGTTAACTTGGATCTGTGGCTGGCTTTGTTGATGTTCATGACGCTGAAGGTCTGTTCACACACGAAGGTAGAGCCGAACAAAGCCAACATCATCTGCGCTTTTCGCCTTAGATTTGGAAACGCGGCATCATTGAGTGAAGCATAGAAGTCATTTAGTTTCAGAGAGCTGAACTTCTCTTTTAAGGCAGGGTCAGACTGAAGGTCGATCAGTTCGAGCTGAAGCTCCTCTGGAGCTATTTCGGGGTCTTGTGACAGAGGAAAGGCCACCAATTGAAGTGACTTGTCAATTTTGTCGAAATCCAAAAACCGACAGCAGAATTCTCCGTGCAGTGCATCCAGTGACTCACTGTATTTCTTTACTTTTGCTCCAGCCTCTTTCAGCGTGGCTAGTCTAGGAAAATGAGTGAATGACTTGTTCAAAATCTGCCTGGAGAATAAAGCCAGCTTGGATTTGAAGGCTTTCACGTTTGTGTACATGTCATGCACAAACTGCTCCTTCCCCTGCAGTTTCACGTTGAGCTCATTCAAGTGTGAAAATACGTCCGTAGCAAACGCAAAGACACACATCCAGCTCTTGTTGCTCAGCTCAGGAAATTCATCAGTCTTCCCCTGCCGCTCCAAAAACACGCCAATCTCCTCTTTGAGCTCCCACACTTGTTGAAACACTTTGCCCAAACTCAACCAGCGGACACGGGAGTGATAAAGCAGGTCCTGGTGATCCGCATCAGTTTCCTCCAGGAACGTAATGAACTGACGGTGCTGAAGTCCCCGTGCGCGTATGAAGTTGACAAGTTTCACCACAGGATTCACAGCATGATTCAGCTGTAACACCGATTTACATAGAGATTCCTGGTGGATGATGCAGTGGAGGAAAATGACATCCTGGTCAGGGTTTTCATCTTTCACTTTATTCTGGATTCTCCTCAGCAGGCCAACATTTTTTCCCGTTAAATTCGGAGATCCATCTGTGGTGACATTAACAAGCTTACTCCAGGGAAGCTTCATGTTTTTGATGGCAGCAGACACCCGTTCAAACAAGTCCTCTCCCCGTGTTTGTCCTTTCAGAGACTCCATTGTCAAAAACTCCTCCGTTATTTCAAAAGTTTCGTTGATTCCTCGGATAAAAATGAGGAGCTGAGCAGTGTCTTTGACATCGTTGTTTTCATCCAGTGCTAAAGAATAAAAAGTGAATGACTTCGCCTTTTTGTTTAATCTGCTGGTGATATCTTCATCTATTAGTTCCACACGGCGAGTCACTGTCCGCCGTGATAAACTGATTTTCTCAAATTTGTCTTTGGTCTCCGGGCACAAAATACCTGCTGTCTCTACCATACATTCTTTTAAAAACTTGCCCTCAGGCAGTGGTTTGCTGGCCTTTGCTATTTTGAATGAAAGCATAAAACTGGCCTTGGTACTTGACTCTTGAACGGCAGTTTGACGGTGAAAAAAACTTTGCTGAGCCTTCAAATTAGCTGCCACCTACTCAGCAGCAGCTTCCCGTTCTTTTGTTGAGAGCTTGCTAGCATAATTAGCATGCTTTGTGGCAAAGTGATGGCTAATATTATACTCTTTGAAAACCGCCACAGTTTCTTGGCATATCAGGCAAACAGCAGATGATCGGTGTTCAGTGAAAAAATATTTAGTTGTCCACTCCTTATTGAACACTCGACATTCTCTGTCCACTTTCCTTTTCTTGGGTCCGCTCATCTTCATAGAGGGGCGGTGGGTCAAAGGGTAAAGTGCAAACGTGGAGTAATAGGCCTACGCTTCACCTCAACAAAGCCAATATATCTAGAGTGCGCCATCTAGTGAGGAAACATCAGAATTGCAGGGGAAATAAAACATTAACAAGGTTAATTTATTAAATTTTTTCAAGTTTGGCGGGCTGAATCAAAACGTTTAACGGGCCGCATGTGGCCCCCGGGCCGTAGTTTGCCCATGCCTGGTTTAAATTATTAACTTTAAGCAGAAAATCAAAGTGCACACACAGTAAAATGATTTAACAGTAAAATGCAGCAGAAATAACAACAGAACCACAGTAAAAATGGCTTTTAAAGTGCGATAAGCAAAAACAGCTAAGAGAAAGCCAAAATGATACTTAGTATCAGCAAAAAGTCACTCCTTCTCGTGTCTGGTGCTGTAGTAGTCTGCTGGATGCCCAAACAGGATCCGCCGAGCTAAAACAAGTGCAAACCCATGCAAACACTGGTTTATAACTCAGAAAGTTGAAAGGGATAAGAAATCAGCTCAAAATGGCCAATAAGGTTATTTTCAGAGCTGGAAATCACTCCTCTTGCGACAGATAGGCTGCTCAGTGCTTACCACTCTCACTGATAAGCAGAAAGACTTCCCACTACCACAACAAGGTCTAGACAACTCAGAAACACAAACTAAAGTCTTGAAACCAGCAGATCTGGGTTCCGGACTATTCTTGTATAGGAAAGGGTGGGAAACGAGAATTACAGATAGTATTTTTTTTTTTATGAAATTAAACAGAAAAAAGCAATTTAAACAGTAAATGTGCACAAAAAAAGGCTGTCACACTTGAGTATGAAGCCTACAGTAGTAAATGCAGTTTAAATTATTAACTTTAAGCAGAAAGTCAAAGTGCACGCACAGTAAAATGATTTAACAGTACAATGCAGCAGAAATAACAACAGAACCACAGTAAAAACGGCTTTTATAGTGCAATAAGCAAAAACAGTTAAGAGATAGCCAAAAAGATGCTTAGTATCAGCAAAAAGTCTGTCCTCATTTCTTGTGCTGTAGTAGTCTGCAGAATGCCCAAACAGGATCCACCGAGCTAAAACAAATGCAAACCCGTGCAAACACGAGTTTTTACTTGGGCTCCAAGCACTTTGAATTCTACACTGTTGTGGCAGGAGAGAATAGCCTTCTGAACCCTTCTGAACTGGAAATCGCTAGAGGGCTAACTTGTTTAAAATTGGAATCTCTGTGCCTGAGGCATTTGGTGAAGTTTGGCGACCATGCTACTTGAGAAGAGCATTGCTGGTTTCTGCTAAAGTCTACAAAAGCTAAGACTTTCATTACCATATCCACTCTTTTAGCACTTGTTTGCTTTGTCACAGCTGCATTAATTGAATGTTTCTGTGTTGAATATCTGAACTTTTTGACCTTTTTACAATCATTATTTAGAACCTGTTACTCTCTGCGCAGCAGCACCTAGCAGTGATATGTATAGGTCCTGATATCTTGCAGGATAATTTCCCCTTGTAATCTGTGTAGACGCCAACCTCTCGTAGTGTAAGATTCCCTTAAAATACCTTTATCATCTAGACAGATTTTTTTTAACTACTAGAGCATCTAGTTGGTGTATAACTAAGCAGTGCTCATCAAGTTCCATGTGTTATTGACCTACTCAGTATTTAAATGTCCCTCATTCCTCCCTAGTAGATCAGCAGCCATGGATATTCACTTCCTGCCTCTGTCTGTAGCCAGTTTGTTCGAGATGGGTATTCTGAGGCATTGTAGCAATTGCCTCATGTACACTGACAGCCTACTTATTCATAATAAAATAGATAAACTGTGCAAGAGGTGTAAGTACACTTTACCGCAGGAGTGAAAACTCTCTCATACAACCAAATCTAATCCTATAGTGGTTGTCAGTGACACTTGCACTATGCCTTATACACAGGGTAAAGACCCTACAAATAAAACTACTTATGCTGAGGCACTTCCAGGTAATTTCTTAAAACACTTAAACTTTCTGCACAGCACAATCAAAAAGGGCGTCCCCAGCCATCACATTAACACTCCGTTAAAACACCACCCACAGCTACACATAGTGACACTGTTTCCATTGCCTCTACCACTAAACCCTTAGGGCAAACCAGTGCACAACCAAATTTCCTGGTCATTGGTGATTCACACTGATGTCCCCCTTACCATACTGAGGAGAACGAGTCACAGTTAGTTGCCTCTCCTGGGCTAGGATCCATCAAGTCACAGACATTGAAGTCATTGAACTACATGTGCCAGCATGACTCTGTCATAGTCCATGTGGGTGTTAATGACCTGAGACCTACTTCCCTTAACTATATGAAGAGTCATGATTGAGCTCACTGATTATGTGTCTCAGGCAGGTATCGGCTAGAACTGAGCAGCATTCTACCTTCTCAAAGGATGCTGCCATGTTACCAACAGAAAATGATTGATTTTAACAAATGTCTTAACTTCTGGTGTCAGTCCAAGGGGGTTCAGTATTTGACGGCCTGGGAGGACATGGCTGATAGACCATGCTCCTTTGCCAGACATAGTCTGCACATTTCCCCTATAGCCTTTCAGATATTGGCAGTGACCTTTTCCACCCCCATACTGCCTTTTTAGGCAATGGCAAACTGAACTGAACCTATGAAGAAATATCTGAAGGTCGTATTGCTCAGTGCTCGAAGTCTTAATAAGAAACTCCACTCCCTGCAAGTCTTCCTCATCCTGAAAAGTGTACACATCTGTTTAGTAATGGAGACATGGTTTAAAGTCATGAAAAGTACCCCAGCAGCACAATGTCTTTCACACCTTTAGACCAGTTACTGCACAGGAGGGAACTAAAGGTTGAAGAGTCTCAGTCTGTGTTAAAAACAACCTCACATCCACACAAGTTAAAGCGTATGACCCACTGGAACTCATACAAGTGAAACTCACCATAAGCAGGGTCTTGTACCATATCTTTGCAACCTATAGGTCCCCGTCCATGTCCCAGGGTACCCATTCACCCGATCTTGGTGTACTACAGTCCCTCACCATTCAACCCAATACGATCTTCATGGAGCATCTCAACTACCCCTCTATAGAGTGAGAATCCTACACCACTTCTAATGCACAAGCTCATCGATTCCTAAATTTCATTAATACCAACACCCAGGAAGAGGTGGTCCATTCTCCTACTGGGCTAAAAACATCCTTGACCTTGTACTCACAAACATTTGGAAATTATGTTGTAATGTCCTCCCTTGTCAGGTCTGACCATAAGGCAGTACTGCTTGAAATAAAAAATAAATCCAGACACCCAGCGAAGCCAATAATCTTTAAGACCTATTCCAAAGCTAACCTTTCTGTGCTAAGTGACACCTTGGCTTAATTCCAAGCACCCCCAAATCCAGCAAATACCATAGTGTATGCCGAGCTGTTTACAAAATCCCAGTTCAGCCATTTTGATAGCTGTATAGACCAAGGTGTGTCCACTCATATTAAGAATAAGACCAACACAAAAGACAAGCCACCCTGGTAGAATCACAATATCAGTTGGTTGTATGACAAAAGAAAAAAATCTTGGCCAAGTGTAGGAGGAACAAAGCCTAACATACAAAAAAACTTGATTAATCTAAATAGGCAGCTACAAGGTTTAATTAATAACCTCAGAGGCTAAAGTTTAAGAAAAATAGCTTCTCGGGCAAAGGACAACCGCATATCTTTCTACAGCTATGTCAGTAACCTAAAGAGAAGTGCACAACAGTGTCCAGAACTTATTGTAAATGGTATCACCCACACTGTACCGAAGACCATTGCCAACCTTTTGGCTGACAGACTCAGCTCAAATTTCTCTCCCCAAGACCCCCCCCAGTAATCCAAAGGAAGTATAGCATATCACAATCCCCTCAACCATGACTAGGGAACAAGTCTTCAGTGCCCTTTCCAGTGCCATAAACATTGCGTTGATGGGCCCTGATAACTTCCTGAATTGCTTACTAAATAACATGAAACATGACCTCTCTGGTCCACTTGAATCACTTTTCAACCAGAGCCAATAGTCGGGTTTTGTGCCCAAGAGGTGGAAAATGGCTACAGTCGTTACCCTGCACAAAGGAGGTTCAAACACCAATCCGGGTAACTACAGGTCAGTACGTCTGACTAGTCTCATATGTAAGGCCATGGAAAGAATCATCATGGACATGATAAATGAGGACATAGGTAAACTGCAAAAACTGGACCCATTACAGTTCAGCTTTGTTAAAGGAAGGTTATGTCTATTAAATCTGGTAGACTTCTTTGAGAGGGTCACCAAAATAATGGATGAGGGCAAGACTGTGCACACAGTTTATGTCGACCTGGTCAAGGCTTTTGATACAATACCTCACTCGGGCATTATAGACAAGCTGACTAATACGTATAAACCCTTTTATCACCCACTGGATAGCCAACTGGCTCATTGATAGGCCTCAGGAGGTCAAAGTAGTTGAAGCCACTTTCACCCAGAAGTCCGTCACTAATCAAATCCCCCAGGGCACAGTACTGAGCCCACTCCTTTTTGACATCTGTTTCTCTGAAGTGGAAGCAAACACTGAAAGTTTATGGTGGACTAACTTTGCAGACAGTTGCAAGCTGGGGGTCATCATCGACTCACCTGCAGGCCTATCTCTGACTAAGAGATGGTGCCAAAACCTAGGTCGTAAACTAAGTGCTAAGAAATACATACTTATACCCTTTAGGAAGGCAAACATACTAGCTAATTACCATGTTGATAATATTTCCCTAAGAGTAGACCCACTGGTCACAAATCTGGGTAAGCATGTAAGTCAGTAGCCTTACCTTTGACTACCACATGCCCACAGTGATGAGGAAATTTGTTTATGTTGTGCAACTTATAAGTAAGGGCATGGCTTCTAGGTCCAAAGTGGTCATTATCCCACTGTACTCTGCCCTTATGAGACCAATCATAGAACACAATACCCCCTTCAGTATGCATGTACCTGACCCAGGCATATGCAACAGCTAGAGTGAACTCATAGATTCCTTACAAACAGAATACAAGGCATAACAAACCTGCCTTATGCAGAGTGCCTTAAAGCCCTTTCCCTGTACTCAGTCTCCTATAGACTGCTAAGGGGTGATCTGTGCCTGTCTTGCAAGGCATCCACAAACCCCACACTTATAGATCTCTTCCATATCTGTATGTCAAACAGTTCCAGATGGGAAATAGGAAATTTACACCAGGCCTGGCAAGCATGTCTCTTATGGACAGAGATAACATATAAATTCCTAGCCCTCAGTGTCCTGTTTTAATACAGAATGTCATTATTCTGTTTAGAAAACTTGGCTAGGCTTAGAAGGGCCCCCTTCCCCCTTTGTTGTGCTGTGATAATGCCAAATTAGCAGAGTTTTTTTTTTTATTAACATGTATTAATCTTAACACAGCTGAACATTTGTTAGAGTAAACATGTACACATTAAAACCATTGCCTGACTTTTTTAACATTGTCACACAGAGAAGCTATACTGGATGTTGGACTGTTTAACAAAGTGCTTAAACTTAGCTGTGTTCATCTTGGTTCAAAAGGAACTGAGTCTCTTGAAGCTGTAAAGTCTGTAGCAGTAGTTCACCTCAGCATGATGTACAGGGATAAAGCCCTATCTATGACCTTGGTGGTCTGAGATTCGTTAGTGACTTGGGCATCCTGTGTGTGTCAGGAGAAGGATGGGCATTCCTATCCTAGGGGAAAGGGATGTGTCTGCATAGTCCTTGCAATAACTGGGTTAACATGGCAGGGGACATTGGACTGAGTTACCACAGAGGTAGGACAGTATGCCACACATCCCCATTGTATGTTCATGTATAAGGAATTACAGGTGTGCTGAAGGGGTAAATGGCATAAAGTTATCCCCCCAGGCAGTACTATAACTCTGCAACGAGATGCCTCTGCAACAAGATGCCTCGATCTCCTCACTCTTCATGAGCATGGGCTGGAGTAAGTCGGGGGGGGGGGTTGTGAGCATCTTGTAGATCCAGTGGATGAAGAGATGCACTGGTAACAGCAAATGGTCAGCTGTAGAGAAAGATAGGTATCCTTTAAAAAAGAAAAGGTCTGTAGCAGTAGTTAGAACCACTTCTATCATTTTCATTGGCTGACATGTGTCTGCTCATTCTCATAGTATTTAACCAGGCCTGCAAATTAATATTTTCTTTTCTTATGGAGGTAGCGATCTCCCAAACTTCACTTTCAGCTCTGACCATGTGGTCTAAATTCTTGTTTTTGGTACCAGTGTTTTTGCAAGGGCTCATCCAGCTCTGTTGGCATAGAGAGAATGAGCCCTGACTTTAAATCCAGGTGACCCAAGTTCAAATAGTGCCTTTTGCAGCTATTGGAGCTGGCATGGTGGAAAAGGGGGGATGCAACTTTACATTTTCATCTGTCTTTGAAGGGTAAAGGGGTGGGGCACATATCTGGTTATTCGTTTTCATTGTAGAATTCCTGGTAGACACTTCAGGTCCCACTGGAGTGCTGGCTTTAAAGGGATAGGACAGTCCGAGGGGGGGTGGTCACATATCCAGCAAAAATGAGTTGTATGCCCTCACTGAAACCTATTGCATGCCAAACTCTGGGGAAGTTATGGGCAAGTACACAGGGGTTATGGCCTTAAAGCCACAAGGCTCCATATCCTTGGATGGGTAACATCTCCACTGTCCACTGCTTGGATCTTGCCACTAGGAGAAAGAAATGGAATGCAGCCCTCTCACCTCTTGGCTGAAGAAAATGGGCTTTATGTAGCAGTGAAGGTAGGGCTTGATGGTCGTTGGAGCAGAGAAGAAAATAACAAAAAAAAAAGAATTTGCAATGCTTTTATCATTATGTTCCAAAGTGTCTTTTTGTGCCTTCACTGTGATATCTTGTATTCTGCAATGCCAATCCTCTAGATTAACACCTGGATTTGCTTAAAGGCTTACTTGTCCTTCACTGGTTTCTGTTTTAAAATCCCGAGAAGATAGCAAAAGACAGTAGGGAATACAGAAACAAACTAAAACTAGCTGATTACATTTAGCTGAAAATAATTCCATGTGGAGCAGCAAGAACAATCATTTTATCTAGAATACCTTAAAATGCAACCGCTGCTTCTCCTTACAAGGCAGTACTTGTATAGTGTTCATGTTTAACTTATAAAAATTAAATCTGTTTGTTGGAGTAGTTGTATAAAGTTCTGGCTATGACCCAAGAAGCTTGCCTAAATTTAATTTGCATCTTGGATACCTGATGGAGCTGTCATGAGAAGGGCAAGAATGGAGAGGCTTAATTTGTTGGGCTCTCTTTGTGGGTGTATACTCCCTGATTCCAGAGCTCACATGCAGGGTGCTGTCTGCAGTTGTGGGGCAGGGTTCTTGAGTGTATCTTGTGTCATGTATATTGCACAGGCCCATTGCATCCCTACGCTATTTGATGTTACAGTCTTGCTCAGTGCGGATGTTAAGGTGCAATACAAAATCTCAATCTGGTACTATACTGTTGGTGACTCCCACTCCCAGGTTGCCTAACTCTAGAATGAATAGGCCAAGGGAGTGTTGCCCTAGGGAATGAATAGCTTCATGGGGTGAATGGAAGGGACAGGCTAGATGATCAGCAAGGGAACTGGAATAAAAGAGAAGCAAAACAAAAAAAAAACCTTAAAGCAAATTGAATCATATGGTAGGGGAAACTGTAACAAGCCAGTCGTCACAATCACTTCTGTACTTTCATTGTTGAAATACAGTTGTCTCCATGGAAAACTAGTGGCCTATTTTTGATCATTGAAAAAGCTATAGTGAACTGTGAGCGGTGCTCTTTGTAAATCAGCTCAGTGAACATAGCTAGATATCGCCCAGATTTTCTTTGTTCAGTCTCTTATTTTTGCTGTACATGAGAGCAGTCTGTTTTTACATGTAAATCAGTTAAATGTTCAGTTATGAGACTTCAGCAGCTCTCAGGAAGGTTTTATCTGATTGCCATCGAATTTGCCATGTTCACTGACCTTTTTGGCCTTACATTTGCTTGTTAGTTTCTATGAAGATCAGAGATAGTTTTTAGATGATATTATAGTCTACTTTTGATCTTACCAATGACTTCAGATACAAGCAGCTCTGTGTATACAAAAAAAATGCAGTTTACTTTTTTTTACAAAAAGAAGTTAACTAATCATGCTGTAAATGTATTTGTAGACTTTTTTGTCTAATTTTCCTCCTCTTCTCAAATTAAAAAGGCACTTCTTGGATACACAGTATAGTGCTGCAGCACTCCTTATGTGGTCAAAAGAAGTTACGGATGCTAGCTTTGTGCCATACCACACCCCTGACTGTGAATTCAAATCTTTAAATATATGACTTTTAGTTTTCTGGTTTAGAAACTTGATAATTTTAAGTGGAATATCCTTTGGTCATTTTTTTACATTTCCAATAGTTAGTTAATGTTTTTTTTCTTGCAGGTACAGTGATGTAGAGGGAGAATTCCATTGCTATATTTCACACTGTTGATGTCCTGGGTTCCATTAACAGGCCATGTGCCACAGGGCTGGCTTATGAGGGCAGTGCATTGAGGACTCAGATATTGGTTCCCCTTTTTATGAGAAGGTAAAGGTTGGGAATCCTTTGCAACAGGAACATCTCCTGAATGACAATGGGAACCTGGGGACTATCCAGATGTATAGAGAAATAGCCACTATGTGTAGCAAGATAGTCACAATGGTAAGATTCAGAGATGGAGTATATTAATTCTCTTGCATAGTCAGCACAGTGGGAGTATGCTTCAGGTGTAGTTCCTTACATTGTATACATTGCATGCCAGGCATTGCCCTAGAGCAGAAGAGTGGATGTTAGTGCATAATGAAAAAAATCCTAGGTGGAGTTTGATATTTCTGCCTTAGATGGGGAGAAATGCTTGTTGTTAGGAGGTGCCTGGAAACAAAATAAAGCCAGTTTTCTGAAGAACAGTTGTGCTTTTATGCTATATTCTTATTTAACAGCTGAGATTTCTTTTAGTCCATTAGCAAAATGCTACATTTTGTGGTTCATACACACTTTCTTTTTCATCTTGCTGTTAAAGTCTTTGCGTGTATATACACACTGCAGACCTTTATTTACTTTCTGTGTGCATTAGTTTGGTTAGCACACTCAGGTTATGTTTGATATGTAATGTCTTTTATATCCGCTTCTGTGAGTAGTGCCCTGTGACACACTTGCTTCCCATTTATAGAGTAACCTACCTTGTGCTGTATTTTTGAAGTAGCTAGATTGATGATATTAATTGGCTGTGGGCTGTGAGAGCAGTCACTGACACTGTGTCCACATGAAACATCCATTTTCTAACCTTGTTATCGTGATTAGAGTTGCAGTGGGAGTAAGCTGATTTGACAGCACAGACAAAAATTATGTATCCCCAAACACAGTTTCCAGCTCATTCTTTAGTGGTATTCCCAGGCTAGCCAAGAGATGCAATTCCTGCATGGAACTCTCAGTGTAGATGGCATCTAGAGTTTGCACAAACCACCCCAGTAGAGTCTTCCCAACAGTGAAGAGCAGTGTCTGTACTCCATGGTCCTCCTGGATTGCTGAGCTCCTTACTCTGCCTAGGAAAGTAAACCAAGCCCAGCTACCTTTAACATGAACCTCATTCCTACTGGTTTTATCAGTAATGTAATCCTCTTAGCTATTTTCTAAAGTACATGACCATAGAGAGAAAGATGAAGCAGACATAGTTTTTATCCTGGTACATCTACAGTGCTAGTGTTTTTTCTTCCTTATTGCTTTACATTTGAAGTCTTGGAAAATTTCATAGGTTGTGATGATGTGATTTTTTTTCTTGTATTCCCTGCACCCTGCAGCCAGTCAACCCATTTGTTCAATGTTCATGGAAGCTGGGACTTCCTGGATGAGGTGTGAGAGCCCTATGGTCCATTTACTCATGCGTGTGAATCCCCCATGAGGTCATCCTCTCAAGGCATGATTAAGATGGTAGAGAGTGGACCAGCTTGCTGGTCCTGTAGGTTAGCCTGTTCTCTCTCCACAGAGGAGCACCCACCTCGCCTGTGACTGCCTTTGCATGCTGAATTCCTCTTGGCATATAGTTTTACAGTTCTACTTGCACACAGTACTGAGAGCTCAATAGACTCATGTTCTGTGAGTAGAAACACAGTGCTTCTGCTAGGTGTCATCCATGTGGCACAACAAAGATGCCTCCCTCTCCCTAAGATGAGTGAGCCAGCAGCAGCCTCATATTCCTCCTTCTTTCACCAGCTTCTACAGGTGCTTGAGCTCTTATTTAAAATCATTTTGCCTACAGCATGGTCATGGCTTTATCCTTTTGTACCACAGAGTGGCTGGTGGGTTGTTGTGTTTTTGATCAAGGCAGTATAAGCACTAATTGTGATAGTTTGTGTTGGAAATCTGCCTCCTATAAGCATGTCTGATTTATTTTACTGGTGCTGACATTCCACTTAGGCCTTTGCATGACAAAATACCATCCAGAGTGTCTTAAGCCAAAGAGCTTATTGCTTGTAACAGATTGTTAGAAAATTCCCCCTATAGGGTTCTTAAATGCTCTGAAGGATGCGTTTTTGGCCAAGGGTGATGATAGACTGGTGAAATATTTTTTCTTAAATTGATGCATACCTTCACCCATGGCAAGAATGAAATAAAGATGACATAGTGGGTGCCACTTTTTATACCAAAATCTGCTAATGTCCAAAGGAAGGCAGCATCAGCTTGTCAAGAGGAAGATGTACAGTACTGAGAAATCAGGTTGGATGCTGGACTCCGCCCATGGCAAGGATCCATTAGCTCCTTACCAAACCAGTGTACTTTTGAAAACTAACAAACTTGGTTTCTCCTTGAAGATGTCGTAAACCAGGGATAATCTTATCTCTGACTAGAAAATAGCTTATACTGAAAAGATTTAATTACTACAACCTTTCAGTGTATACAAGACCTCTAAAGGAAGACATTTTCTTGGTAAACGTTTTTTGCACAAGTTCTAGCATACTGACTTCTGTCAGTGTATTTGCACAGAATGGAGAATTGTACCCTAACATGTGACGAGTGATTAATTTAAAGGTTTGTTAGGAATACTGAGTGTGGAGAAGCCGTAAGTTGTATAGTAGTCCAACCTGTCTCAGGACCCCTGTCTAAAAAGTAAAACATTTTCCTTAAAGTAAAGCTTAGTAATGACTATTCCCAAGTCTTTAATAACATTACCATCAGTCAGCTCATTATTTAACAAATGAGACTTGCCCCCATATTGGCCTAAAGCCATCACCTTCTGCTTACTAAAACTGAATTGTAGGCTGAGTTCTGCCCAACAGTTGATCTGTTGAAGATTTCTATTTATCTATATAAAATCATCTGGTGAAGTAACTAGTGCACCTAATTTGCAGTCATCAATTTACTTGGACTACTAGCAGTTATGCTTTCCTCTCATCTAACTTAAACTAAGATTCTAGCTCACTCAGTTTGAAAACAGAAACTCAGCAGAGAAGGCCGGTGGGCTTTTGTGTTTCTGGGTGAATTTCACTAACCGGCTAACAAGTGCACTGCCTGGATGCCAGGAAAAAAGAAATACAGAGAACCTGAAGGAAAATCAGCTACAAAAGGTGAGGAAAAAAGTCTGACATGTAAAAGTACTGCAGCTGTTCAGCAAAAAGCAGTGCAAGCTCCAGACATGGCTTCAGTAACCTACAGGAAAGTACAAGGCAACTGCACACAGACCTGATTAAAATAAATGAAACATTGATGAAGTATATCAACTCAAACAGCAAAAAGCTGGAAAAAATTAAAGAAGCTTTAAACAGATATTCAGATGAGGTGATAAAACTGCAAAAATCAGAGGTCGAAATGAAGAAAAGGCTGGCTAATAATGAGACTGCTCAAGATGAGACGTTTAAAAAAAAGGAATTAGAGGATAGAGCACTTAAGGACAACCTGAAATTTTCAGCTGTACCAGAGAAGCTGGAAGGAACACACTGTATTAATTTTATGAAAGCACAAATAAGCAACTAAACTGGTTTTCCACAGCAGGAGTTGTTAATTAAAAGGGTACATCATGTGTATGCTCCAAACCCTACAATGAGAAAGCAGCCTAAACCTTTAGTAGTAAAGATGCAATCCTACCAGCAGAAGGAGCTGATTCTGACAAAACTGTGGCAAAAAGACAACATACTAAAAGTGAGACACAGCAGAGTGTTTGTGGAGAATTATTTTTCATTGTACAGCGGGCAAAAAAGGAGTCCATTTATTTCATTATTCAGGGCATGTTGAGAAGCAGGCATGAGATTCAAATTGGTGTACCCAGCTATTTTCAAAATATTCTTCCCTGCAGTGACAAAATCATTTTTGATGAAGCACATGCTAAGGAGGAAATACAAAAGCTTGTCAAACAAAGTGAGCTGTGAAACGGGAGAGTCAGCTTCTTGTTCTTCTGGTAATAAAGACCACAGAGGGAGTGTGCCAGTAAAACCTTTTCCATTGTTTCAATGGACAATGCTGAAGAGAAAGAAGGAAGCATAAGAGGTGACTAGAAAAATCAATAGTGTATTGGAAATGAAGCAGAGACAGGATTTGGGACATGAAGATGAACAGGAATAAAACCAGTAACTTGGAAACTGACAAATGTTTGATTACAAAGCAATAATTATATTTGTGAAATATGACAACAAGAAAATCTGGAAATGTTGGACTTTTTTGGACTTTGTTGGATTTGTGGGGGACTCTATAAAGTTTATGCTGAAGTTCATATCATTAATGTTCAGAAAAGTACTTAAAAGAGGGGAAGGGGAGGAAGAAAGTTAACTAAGTAAAACAAAAAGAAAATTCTTAAAAGTACTATTTTTATAGTGTATTATTTTCTTTGCATGCTATAAAGTTTTTTTTCAGTTGTTTTTAAGTGTAATAGGAATGCCATTGTAAGCAGGTGCGCCTGTTTTCCTTTTTAATTTATTCTTATTCAGTTTTAAGAAATGTAGGCAGTGCACTGTAAAAAAAAGTCTTGTTAGAAGAGCATGACAAAAAGAAAAATTGAAGTGCTTTTTTCTCATTCTTGCATAGAGGGATGACTGGATTAAGGCCCTTAGCTTAATCTAGTAACATGTTTTAAGAGAAAGCAGTTAAGTGAAGAAGAATGTTGAGTATTATAAGGGTTTTTCTAGCAAATAATGTATGCTTAGCAGCAATTCTGTTTCTGGTCCTCATGTCTCCATGGAGACAATCTGCTAAAGTGAAATTGACTGCAGTCTGATGGAGAAATTGGCTAGGCTTTTAGGTTAACTCAAGTCTGTGAGTGTGGCTGGCAATTTTGGACATTTGCTCCTGTTAAGAATGTAAAACTTCAGTATTTGAAGATTCACATAGTTTTGTGTGTTTGTATTGACTTAATAGGTCATTGGGGGGAGTGTTTGTTTGAGAGCTTCCAATAAAACAAAAAGTTTTGCGAAATGTGACATAGGCTCATATGGATATGACAAAAACAACTGCAGAAAGGTTGAGCCTGCCAGACAGTGTATGCATGTAACACAAAAGCTGGACATAGACTTTTAAACAAAAATGCTGTTATACATCAAAGGGGGGGGGAGTAATAACTTCTTAATATAATGATGTTTTTTGTATGTTAATGGTCTCATGGATAAATACAAAAAAGAAAGAGTAGTGAACTATATTAAAAATATAGAGTGTAAATAGCTATGCTGCAGGAGACACACTTGGAAAGAACTGAAAATGTGAATTTAATAAATAAAGATTTTTAGGATGGTCATTTAGTGGAATACCTGGGACAAAAGAAAAGAGGAGTACTTATATTTATTGCAAGATAAGCTCCAGTAGTAATAGAAGATGATAAAAAAGTAGTAATGATAGATAGTAGTACTAAGGTGCTACTGGCAAGGGAGGAGGATTACATTGGTATGCATTTATATTCCACCTTAAACTGCTATAATGGAACTTAAGAAATTTCTGGGAGAAATAATCAGCTTTGATGAAGGAATATTACTTATAGGTGGGGACTGGAATTTGATTTGTAACAGTAAAGATTTGTCTGGGGGGCCCAGAAGGGAAAGTATAACAAAGAAGTGAAGACGTTTGAAGAAGTTTATGAAAATGTTTGGCAAGGAAGATGTAAATTCAATAGTAAGAGTTCTGAGTGAATTTATATATTCTTCCCCAAGATATAAAAACTGGGCTAGGCTAGATGGAGTTTACATTTCACAGGAACATGTGCATTTAATTGAAGTTCTTGATATGCACCTAATAACTGTTTCAGATCATGTGCCAATAATAACTAAAATAAAAATACAGGATAATGAAATAAAAGTAAAACAGTGGCACTTTCCCACCTGTCTGTTAACATTAGAGGAATTTAAGGAATTGTTAGTGGAAATTATTCAGGAGTTAGAGAAGATAGACATTTCTTCTTAAAATATAGCTAGAGAGTGGGATAACATTAAAGTAGAGTTTAAAAATAGGGTGAAAATAAAAGAAAGGGAGACAAGAAGCAACTAGAATTATTTAGAGGGACTAACAAATGTTAAAGTATTGCAGAATGGGTGAATTTCACAGAACAAGAAGAGGAGGAGCAACTGCAGAATGCTAAACAGAAAATAAAGGATTACCTCAATAATAGAATTTAGAAAGATTGCTATTAAGTAACTGTTTTTTTTGATAAATCTAGTTTGTGAAGATACATGAAGACTGCCAGCCTAGCTAGATAGAATTTTGTAGATAATTATATGTGATTGTAAATATGAATATAAATCCACAGACTTGCCCTCGTAAATGTAAGAAAATTGTGTTAAATGTTGAACTTCAAAAATGTAACCACAGTGCACTCTGCTGGAAGAAAGCTGATGTCAAGCATTGTATTACTGATCTCAAAGCTCGGAGACATAATGTCTGGACTGAGGAATTTCTTTTGTTGTTTTTGAGACCAGAGTTAATTGCTAGATTTTAAATACATAATGTCTTTTATTGCTGTAGTTTCCTGGCCAGGTGCAAGGTCAAAGAAATGTTAAAACTCTGAGTTTGTTAGCCTGGGAGCTAGAGGAGAATGATGTAATCTAAAGTGAGTCAGCAGTGATGTATTATTTTTCAGACTTTCTCAGAGAGAGAGAGAGAATCAGAGCATTTTGGATTTATCTTCAGAACTTTCCACTTACCAACACTTGCTTTGCTCTGTCTGTATGCAAGTAGGATCTTAGACTTCAGTGTTTCTCTTAAGAAATAGATAGAAAATAGTAAGTTTAGACTAGCTGTTTTCTATATTTATGTCAGACTATTTTGCAGTATTATTTTAAGCACTTTCCTGTGATTTCTGAACTCTTGACTAGCACTGTGGTGAATTGAGAAGATTTGTCTTGTGTTTTTATTATTTACTATTAAATATCTTTAAACCTTTCAACTGTGGTTGTTTTGTGTTGAGATAATTTAAGCTCTAGAGTACATTTCGTGTATATGGTGATACTGTAAAAAGCCACTCCAAATAAGCCTTGCTGTTCATCACACTTACTAATTGGATAATAATATTGCACAGTAATAATTGGATACCCTTTGGTAAGGGCCATTTTAGTAGCTGATAAAAGTAATTGGTGGTAGTGATTACTACCTTATAGCCTGGCAGGAGGGGGCATAACTGATGAACCTGTGCCAGCATCCCCCAGGAGTGTCTGTGTGTTTGTTTATAAACCAAATCTCAAAGTATGTGTGTGTGTGTGTCAGCTACTTGGGTAGGGACATGAAGCACTGGTTGAATAGAGAGGGCACTGGAGGTTTTGGCTTGACTACTTGGCTGAGATCTGTACCTTATAGCTGTGCCAGTGGGGAGTCTTATTGGGGTTCTGGAGAAAAAGGGGGAAACCAAGCCCAGACTGTGATCTCTGTGTGCTCTTAAGGGAAATTGTACTTTACTGTGTGTGTATTCGTTATCCCTCCCAATGTGCACACCCCTCACTGGTGTTAGTGGTGAGGACTGAGGCTCCTTGATTACTGGGCCAGTGCATGGGCGTCACATAGCCGACAAAAATTTTTAGTACAACAGAATGTAGAAAGGGCTGTCGCCAAGCTTAGGGAGGCTATAACAAGGAAAGTAACAAGAGATCCTGTAGAGGTGGTAGAAATATTTGGGAAATTCTATGAAAGTCTGTATAAAGCAGAAAAAAATGGAAATGTTTATAGAAGATTTAAATATGCCAGTGTCAGAGGTAGATGAGGCTCAGTTTCTAACAGTTAGGATAGGAGGAGATGAGATAAAATGGTGATGTATAACCAATCTACAGGAAAGTCCCCAGGAGTAGATGGTATTCCTGTGGAAGTTTGGAAGCTATGAGGGAAAAAATGATAAAGATCTGGAAGGCTTTGTTTAACAGTATTTTAAGAGGAGGAGAAGTACCAACATCCTGGAAGAAAGAGGTGGTATCTGTAATACCAAAGTAGAGTAAAGATCCATCAGATCCAACTTCATACAGGCCCAATTCAATACTAAACCATGATTATAAAGTGTTTGTCTATAATGGCTAAAAGAATGGCAGAAGTGATGCCAAAATTGATAAATATGGATCATTGTGGTTTTGTGGAGGGGAAGCAAACATTTGACAACATTAACAGAACATTGATGATCCAGAGGGAAGCAGAATGTAAGAAAATGCCACTGCTGTTCGTGGATTTTGATGTAGAGAAAGCATTTTACAGACTAAGCTAGAACTTTATGAGCAGGGCAATGAAAGCATTTGCATTCCCTGATAAAATTATAGGGGTGATTAGGAGGATACATGAGAGACTGGAGAAGAAAATTAAAGTGGATGGGGTCCTCTCTGATAATTTCTGCTTGACCAGAGGAGCCAGGCATGGATATCCTTTTTTCTGTTTATTTGCATTACATTTAGAGCCACTGGCAAGTAAAATAAGGGGCTCAGAAATTCAAGGATATAATTGGTATGGTAGTCATGAAAAGCTGGCAGATGATAGTTTTATGCCTGACAAAACCAGAAAAGGACATTATAGTGTTGTAAGCATTTTGAGACAGCTTCAATCTTTTTGGGGATACAAAGTAAATGAAGCTAAAACAAAGACCATAGCAGTAAATTATGTACCCACACACAAATTGGTTCAGCAGTATCTATATGGGAACACAATAAAATAAAGTATTTAGGAGTATGGATTAAAAATTATTCCAGTGTTGCAGCTAAGGATATATGGAAAGAGACTAAACAAAAGATAATACAAAGAAATGAGAAATTAGAAGCTATGTTATATGGATAGGGATAGTAAGACGCAAGCATTTAAAATGTTTTTAGTCCCTGTAGTGTTATACACAGGTCAGGCATATTTTGTATCATAGGTTCATAGGTGTGTACTAGGGTAACGGCCCTGGAGCCTTTACAAAGCCTAGCCCATAGAAGTGCCCTGGCATCATGCCGCCCAACGTTAGTTCCCAGTGCCTCTATCAAGTAGAGCCACTGGAGTGATTCCCAGAGTGAACTTTCCATTTTCCATCCACTCATCAAGATTTCTCTTGAAGAGGCCCAATGAGGTGCTCTGCTTGACATGTATGGGAAGTCTATTCCAGAGCATGGGCAGTCTCTGGGTTATGAACCCGTCCCTCCAGCATGTTCAGTTGATTGTGGTAATAAGGTTGAGGTCTCTGGAGTGTATGGTGCAGAGGGATTGGGATTTCTTTAGCTGTAGCATTTCTAATATAGCTGGGTCAGACATGGCTTTGTAAGCCAAGCAGAGATCACCTCTTAGATGATATGAGACAGAGAATAGCTGGAGTTTAGGACATGTGTTTAAGGCTTAGGATCCTCTTCGTGAGGTACTTTTGTGGCCTTTCCAGCTGTTGCATGTGTCTAGTGAGGTACATGCCAAATGGGGCATTATACTCGATGACTGGCCTAATGAGGGAAGAGTAGAGAGAGATGATGACCTTTTTCTTCCTGGATGCAAAACCTTTGGTAATGAGATATGCCACATAGAAGGACTTTCTGACCACAGTGGTAATGTGGTGGTTGAAGGAGAGGTTGTTGTCAACCTGTGTCCCCAGATCTCTTATAACACCTTCAATGTTCAGTGGGCTCCCATCGATGTGGTAATTAGTGGTGGTAATTAGTAGGAACAGAGTTTTTCCCAAAGGGGATGACGACGCATTTTTTGACATTAAGCTTAAGGCCATGGTTTTGACACCAGTCATTGGTCTCAGTGAGGCCTTTCTGTAGGATGTCTGCATTACTTGGGGAGTTAATAATGGCTCCCAGCTTGCAGTCATCTGCAGACTTGGTCAGCCAGAGTCCCTCCATGTTGGCCTGGACTTCTGAGAAGTAGATGCCAAATAGGAGAGGACCCAAGACCGATGCCTGTGGGACTCCACTTTTGAGTGGTCAGCAGTCTGACTTGGAGTCCACTACTTTCACACTGTAGGTTCTATCTGTGAGCCAATTTGCAACCCAACTAGTGATATAGGGGTTGATGCCTAGTTTGGTGAGTTTATCAATAATTCCTGAGTGGGGAATGGTATAAAAGGCCTTGGCCAGATCAAGGTAGGCTGTATGAACTGCCTTGCCCTCATCCACAGCTCTGGTAACTGACTCAAAGAAGTCAACCAGGTTGAGTAGGCATGATCTCCCTTTCACAAAACCAAACTGAGTGGGCTCTAGAGTTTGAAGATTCCCTATATCCTTGTTAATTAGGTCCATGATGATGCGCTCCTTAGCCTTACATATCAGACTCATCAGACTAATGGGGCGATAATTCTCAGGATCTGTAGTTCCTCCCCCTTTGTGGAAAGGGATGATGTTAGCAGTGCACCATTTGGTAGGGACAAAGCTTGAGGTGGGGCTGTGATTGAACAGGGCAAACAGATGTGGTGCCAGTTTACATTGTAGTTCATGTATAACACATCCAGGGATATTGTTGGGTCCCATGGAAGCTGTATTCTTGGCTTTGGACAATGCAGCTTTAACCTGTCCTGCAGTAATGCTGGGTACCTGACATTCCTCTGGTATTGTGATTGGTCCTTTGGGGGGAGAGAGGTGTAAAGTTGACACTGAATCTGTCGGCCAGTATGTTGGTAATATCTTTTGGCTCAGTATAGGAGGTACCATTGTGCAGTAACACGGATCAAACCTGGGTATTGCCATGGAAATTCTTGATATTGCTATAGAAGACTTTGTGGTTGTTTTTAGTGTCTGCCACAATTCTGATTTCATAGCTGACTTTAGATGTTTTGATGAGGGATCTCAACTTTTTGTTAAGGCTAATAAGGGAGTTTTTGCAGTGTTGGGACTTCACCTTTTTCTGCAACAGTTTCCTCCTTCTATTGTAGAGTTTATTAATGACAGGAGACCACCAGACTGGCTTCCTTTTTTTGGAGGAGAGCATCTTGGTTCTGTTGGTTATGGCTAGTTCCATGCATTTATGTACATGTTCGCACAGTGCATTGGTGTATGATTCGGCAGTCATGCATCTATTTTCCATTGACATGGGTGCCATGAAGTTAGCCACCTCTGTTTTTAGGAGCCCAAAGTCAGCTTTGGAGAAGTTTTTCATGGTGGTTACCTTTGCGGGGGGGGGTGTGGGTGAGATGTGAATTTCCATGGTGATTAGTTTGGGGTCAGATCTAACCAGGGAGGAATTGACTGTTAGTATAGAACAATGGTTGCCCATGTTGCTTCCTCTAGTGGGGGTAAGAATGAGCTAGTCCAAGGCATTGGAATTGATAGATTTCAGGAAGCGTTGGGCCAATGTATTGGTGCATGAGTAGTTTTCCCAGTTGATGGAGGGGTAGTTGAAGTCACCTAGTATGAGAGTGTTGGGTTTGGATCCTCATAGTTTCCAGGGTGCTTAGGAACATGGAGTGAGTCTTTGGACATGGTTGGGGACCTGTAGTAGGCTACGACCTGAATCGCCGTCTTACCCAATGTTAGTTGTACCTGAAGTATCTCAGATGCATTATGCTGGGCTACTAGTCTGGAGGTGTGCATATCCTTTATGAATATGGAGACACCACCACTTTTGGAGCTTCGGTCCATGTTCTGAAGCTGAAAGGTGTTGAAGTATAGCCTGGTAGTGCAGGGGTGCTTTCTGCTGCTTTAAACCAGGTCTCTGTTACAGCACAAATGTCGATGCTTTCCATTTTGAGGAGTGCTTCGAGCAAGTGCATTTTGAGATTTAGACTTCTAGTGTAGAGCAGCATGACCCTCAGATTGCATTTATTTATAGCTGTTATGGTAGTAATTTGGTTTTGGAACATCACCTAAAAAAGGCAATATAGGGGTGGCAAGAGCCTTAGCTAGCATCCGGAAACCCAGGGGTGACAGATGCAGGCCATCTCTGGCAAAACATTGAGGTCTGTCAGTCATGTCATCCCACGCAGACAGATACTGGATCCTCTTAGAACGACACCAGAAACTTAGCCAATTGTTGAAGTCAGTCATTTTCTGCTTGTACTGCAGTATCATTCTGGGCACGGTAGGATGCTACTCAGGGCTGGGGTCATACCTGCCTGGGTCACATAATCCGAGAGCTCCTCCATGTCTCTTTTCATGTAGCCCAGGGAGGTGCGTCTCAGGTCATTCACACCCACATGGATAGTGACAGAGTCATACTTGTACTTGTTGTGGAGTGACCTGAGTGTGTGTGTTATGTGTTGGGTTCTGGCACCTGATGGACAGCTGACTGTTACCTTCTCCTTATTCAACCTAGTGAGTGAGACATCAGTGTGCCTCACTATCGAATCACCTATGATTAGTGTATTTTTGCAGGCTGTTTTGCCTTAGGGGCTTAGGTTGAGGGGCACACTGTGTAGGTGAGCTATGTGTCTTGTGGTTTGTGCTGTGTTGTGGTGGTTGAGTGCATTTCTGCCTTGGAGGTCTCTGCTGTTTGGGTAGAGTTCTATTAAGAGTCTCTGCAAAGGTGGGTGTGTGGTTTGTGTTTTTATGTGAGAGATGTGTTGGTGGGTGGTCTGGGGAGCTATGTGTTGCAGGTGTTGACCCTCTCCTTTTGACCAGCTATTCCAATCTTGGCTTGAGAGTGCATGGCTTCCAATTTGGATATATAAGTGCATCTCTGACAAGTCTGAGTGTTGGGAGGTAAGAGGAGAGTTTCCTTCAGCTCATCAGTAATTGCTCCTCACCAGAGGAGAAGTTGTGGATAGCAGTTAATGATGAACTGAAGGGTTTTATCTGGTAGGGGAAGAGGGCATTTGTCAAGTGCAATAAGCTGATTCTTCCAACAGAGCAAGGCGGATATTTGAAGAGGTATTTCAGAGCTACACAGTTAAGGCTCCTATACATAGAACAAGCAGAAACCTGTAATTCAAAATGGAAAGAGATGATAGTGAAACAAGGGAGTAGCTCAGGTAACTGGGAGAGACTGAGATTTTGTATGCAGATCTTTAAGGAGAATAGCAATAATCATGCAGAATATTATGTTCATAAAGTATGGATGGTGCAGTTGTGCTGCTGTTGCGTTGCAGCCTCACAACAAGAGGCTCTCCAGTTCGATTTTTGGCTTGGGTGCCTTCTGTGTGGAGTCTGCATGTCCTCCCTGAATCCTTTTGCAGTTCTGACAGAATGATTATTAGCTGAAACATTTGTAAAATATTAGTTGATGATTTATTAGCTGAAACATTTGTAAAATATTAGTTAATGATATTAGCCATGTCCAAAGGTCTATGAAATGTCATTAATGTGGAAAAATGACCCATCAAAAGTGACGAGACTTAATTTGTGATCAAATTCTTGAGTACCTGCTAAAATATGGCATCATGATAGATAGGCAGTATAGTTACTGTCTTAGCTTTAGCATTCTAACAGCTGTATATCCAGTGATGGACCACATTTTTACAAATAATGGACAAGGTGAAGTTACAGGAGATATTTTTTAGATCTTAAAGAGAACTTTGGAAACTGTTGACCATGTTATGTTGTAGCATGAATTATCAGAAATGGGTTTCTCCATGAAAATGGTACAGTAGTTTGAGAACTATGTTGAAAACTGAACTTTGAGGGACTGAATCGTTAAATACTAGTCAGTTTGGTAGCATAACACAAGAGGTTTCTCAAGAGTTCAGTTTTCTAACCTAGACTCTACCATAGTCATTACATTGTCATCTGTATAATGTACACAGATGAGAATGTAATGACTATATATACAACAAAAGATCATCCATTCTGAGCAGTGAACTTCAGAAGGATTCTGAAACTATATGGAGCTGGCTTTGTAAAAGCAGGCTGTTAATCACATAGGTTTTGATGTAAGATTAGTTCTGGATATCTCTATCATTCCAGCAATAACACAGATGATTGGGTCAGCAAGGTATTAACTCTACATAAAGTCGGATACAAAATGTCTAACTTGTTGACCACTGAAGCCAGCTGTTGCCATAAATTTACTCCTCTTTGGACTGATATGCTGATTCTCTTTACTACACTTCTCTCTGCACACAATACTTCACTCATTCAATCAGCAGAGAATAAAATACTTAGATTTATACATCTAGCTAACAAGCATAAGCATCATTGCACTATTTTCGTCTCAACCAATTGGCTGTTGCAGCTAAAGCTGCTTTATTGTTCATGGCACTCATCTGCAAAATATTAAGTGATGGCTACTATCCACCACTCCTCATCTGGCTGCAATCTAGAAACCAGTCCTGTATGCTTAAAATAATGACATTGTTCAGTTATATAGTCCCTATCTGCTATGTGTGAATCAGCTTTCAAGAAAGTAGTTCCAGTTATTTTAGAAGTGTTTCCCAGAGAATAATAGGAATATAGACCAACTGTTAACTTTCAGTAAAGCACTTGTAATGCAAGTACTGTAGAGACATAAGCTTAATCCAAGGGTGCACTAGTTCTTAGGTTCCACTTTAATGGTGGTTCCATTCCAAAATTTGCTCGTTTAGTCTGTTTAATACTACCTCAGTACAACTAGAGAGATACAAATTGAACTATTCCCCCCTTTCATTTTTGTACAGCCAAGCATCATTCACAAGCTGATTTCTAGCCCATTGCACTGAATTAACATCTTACAGCACTGTAAGCTGTGTAGTATGCATAAATGTAGTTTTGTGTTTATAATTAAGTTGACATTGTATAGTCAAGCATTGTTAGTGTATGCATTCTTGTAAATGTTGTTTAATGTTTTGCTTATTCACAGTGATACTGTGGCTATGTGCTTTTTTTCTTTATATTCCTAAGTTTATTTCTTACCTGTTATTGTCTTTGCCATTATGGTCCAGGTCACGGCTGAAAAGGGATCCTGGATCAGTTCACTTCTCTGGTAAAAAAAAAATGTTAATAAATATATAAATAAATAAAAACAGTACTATTCCGTAGATAAATCAGATAATTCTACAAAGAGGGTATGTATGTATGTATAAATAAATAAATTAATACAGAAATATTCCTCAGTAAAACGTCAGATAATTCTATTAAAATGTCTAACTTTTTTCCTGATGGTACAAACGATGACACTGGCTGTCAAGACCGATACAATATTTCTGTTTTTATTTACTTAAAACATTTAAGCATTTCTCCATGTGCAGATGAACAGTCACAGGCTTGGCAATCAAACTGAGATGTAGTTCTGACAGAATGATTATTTTCTAAAAATTTGTAAAATAATTATTGAATGTATTGGTCATATCCAGAGGTCTGTGAAACTTATTATTATGGAAAAGTTACCCAACAAAGCTGACAGACTTCATTTGAGAGTTGACATATTTGTAGGAACTTGATAACATTTATGTGAGATATATACTTTGCACACTGGATAGTTTGCTTTAGCCATCTAGCTATTGCATTAAAGCCAATTCTTGTTGACATCAGTAATAACGTTTCTTGCATACTTAAACTCTTTCTTTTTCATGACCAAATGTTTTAGTTTTTTGCTTCATCTGAGCAGTGACGTATTTATTTTAGTGCATTTGTCTAGTCGATCCATGCATAATGTTTTTAACAATGTCCAACAATAACTACTGTTGTCATCTTCAAATACAGCTTTCCAGTTGATGGCTGTTGCATTACATCTTGTCACATCAAAGCCAGCTATACTATAGTCATATACCTCAGTTTTAGTAAAGTATGCCTTGACAGCAGGAATGACAAACCCATGGGTTAAGCACTTTGTACTGTTGTAATAAAGCTGTTCACATTAATTGGAACAAGATCCAGTATTTTTCTGCCCATCAATAAATCAGTCAAACTGAATCACTGCTTTGATATGTATAAGTTCTAAAAATTCTGATGCATAATGCAAATTGGTCTTGAGACAATTCCAGCTAATAAATGAGCTGTCATTTAAGACAGTGGCTAGAGTGTACAGCAAACCTTTGTGTTGATCAGTGATAATACTTAAGACTTCTGTTACCAACAGTTACTCTTATGTTTGGATAGGTAGATTGTGAACATCAGTAACCAAAATTTCATGAGTCTGATATCAGAAGGCTAACTGACCTTGTACAGAGTCACACATAAGAATTAATACTTGTAGAACTGGTAGAATATGTGCATATACATTTAGTTAGAAAAATGTACATGTGAGGCATCCTGTGCCTTAGCGGTTATTACAAGCTTAAAGTTTAATTTCATAGCAGTTTCTAGTTTATCTTTGTTACCCAAACTTCTTGTGTTGTAATAATAAACTGCCAGAGTGATTAAATTGTGAAGTGTGTGTGATCTGTACAGTTCTTTCTGTACCCCTCCCTAACATAGATATATAGCTAGATAGATAGATAGATAAATAAATAAATACATGGCAGTTTTAGTTTGCTTTCCCCTAAATAGCTAGAGTAATTTATCAGAGGAGAGCATATAAACATTGTATGCAACATCCTTCTAACAAATTATACTTTAGTACAATGCCTCAACTGTATCCAGCTACTGGTCAGTCTCCCAATCCCTTCTGCTTTCACTTATGACCAGTACCACAAGATATTCAGACTTCTCTAAGTTAGTTTCTTTCTTCACCAGCATGTGGAAGTCCTCTGTTTTCCATCGTGCATACAGCTGCAGTAATCACAGATGGGTTCTCTGGTCCTCGGTCGGCGAATTCCAAAGTCTAGGTCCGGCGTGGGTTTGTTGCTTCCTCTCTCCTGGCGTCAGTGAGGCGGATATATAAGACACAGAAGTCTTCATTAAAGCTAAGTACCCGTTAGAAACTTTTCTTGCCTCAGACCGATGTCAGAAAAAGTTAATAATTGTATTTCTTGTGGGAAGCAAATAAGGATTTCCATTCCCTCTGCATACCTTGTTTAGGCCCAGACCATGTTAAGCTTTTAGTAAAGCCTCTGATTATAAAATGTGAGACTCCAACTACCGTTTGTCCAAAAGGTCCCCACTGACACCACGCCAAAACCGGCTACATGTGGTCTGGTTCTTTGCAGTCCCTGACTACCGGCGACACTCCTTTGGCGGTGTCTTCTGTAAGCCCTTTCCCAGACTACAACCACTGAAGCCACTGTGTGTGTTGAGCCTCCTTATGTGGACGGGTCCACTTCCACCCAGGGTGTCTTTAGACCCTCATCTTCCTTTTCTATTAAGGCCTTCACTAAATCCAAATCAGTCAGGCATGCCCATGCCTAAAAACAGATAAAATGGCTGAGGATTTTAATTACTCTTATCAGGGGTTCTCAGCCCCTCAGACAAGAGACCCAGAGTGGAGGAAGATTCTCCCTCTTCTGATCAGGGCTCCATTTTATCAGAACATTCTGATGTAGAGGAACACTCTTACTCCCCTTTTGAAGATTCGGATGCAGAGCAGTCCATTCCTTCTGTATCTCCTCCTGAGGATTTTTCCTTTACACTTTGGGAACACTTCCATTGGGAAGGCCAAGACTTTTAAAGACTTAGGAATTTCTTTTGTTACCTCAACACAGACCTCTGGCAATACCTCCTGTCTTGGACATACTTGATGATGTTTAGGCTTGCCTTAACCTGGATTCCCTGCCTCCTGCACCAGTCAAACCTGATAGGTACTACAGAGATCCTAACTCTCACGAATTACTCTACAAAAGCCATAATGCTGACCCTGAAACCATTTCTCAAGGATTGAAGGCCTCTACTGCTAAGAATCCACTTCCTGCGAAAAGAGTCAAGATCCTTAGAAAGGTGGGGAAAAGGTTTATACCTCGGCCACCCTAGCCATGAGGGCCTTAAATTGTCAGTTTCATATGCGTAAATATCAACAGTTCCTGTTATCACAATTAATAAAATGTCTCAACCTGAACAACCAGATTTGAAGGAGTTGCAGGATATGATGCATAGTGCAGAGCAAGTGGGTAAACACACCTTACAATGTGGCTATGATGCCCTAGAGGCCTCAAGTAGAGCTGCTGCTACAGGATCAGTCATTGACATGCCTGGCTTAGGGAACAAAGCTTGCCTGATCATGTGAAAGCTAAACTTCTAGATGCTCCTTTACAAAAGGATGTGCTGTTTGGTACTAATGCTGAGGAGATATTACGGAAAATGGAAGAAAAAGCCAAATCTGTGCAAACTGTCAAAGCTTTTCTACAGGTCCAGCCACCACGTTTTAGCAGAAATTGGCCTTCAAAAAACTGGTCCTTTCCAGCCACTGACAAGCCCCAAAGAGGTAGATACAGGGGGCAGAGGGCAATCACAAGGATCATATAGCAGTGCACAACAATGCAAACCCAATGACTCCCTCATTTCCATGCCAAGCAAGTCTCAGCTGGCAGCACCTTTGGGAGGAAAGCTGGCATTATTTACAAGCAATTGGCATATTGTCACAACAGACAAATGGATCCTGGACATTATAAACAGAGGCTACAAATTTCAGTTCCACACTCTTCCAAAAATGAGAGGCATGCCAAACCTGCCACACAATCAAAGGGCAGAGGCACAACTACAAATTTCAAAGCTCATAGGCATGAGAGCTATACAAGAGCACGAACAAGGTCAAGGTTTTTATTCAAGACTTTTCTGGTACCAAGGAAAGGAACCGACTGGAGACCCATTTTGGACTTATCCATCCTAAACACATTTTTACTAAATTCAAGATGCTCACATTACAGCAGCTTCTTCCCATGCTGGGCAAGGAGTTTTGGCTGGTAACATTGGACCTCAAGGAGGCATACCTGCATGTCCCAATCAGACAAAGCTGCAGAAGATACCTCAGATTTCTTGCAGGTTCAATCCACTATCAATTCTCTGCATTGCCCTTTGGCTTATCTACTGCACCCAGAGTATTCACAAAATGCCTGGCATCAGTGATTGCCTACTGCAGACTTCAAGGGATACAAATTTACCCTTATTTGGACGACTGCCTGATCCAAGCGGACAGCAAGCACATACTTCTGGAACATCTGGCTTATGTAACACGGTTACTACATTCTCTGGGATACACAATCAACAAAGAGAAATCCAGGCTAACACCATCTCAGAAAATAACTTTCCTGGGTGCCAACTTGGACACAAACACCCAGATGGCCTATCTTCGCCAGAAAAACAGGGGCAACTAACTCAGTACTTCAAAATACTAGCAAAATGTACCAGGCTTACTGCAAGGAAAATCCTGCAGGCTCTGGGCTTCATGGCATCTTGCATTCTTTTAATCCCATGTGCAAAGCTGCATATGAGGAAACTTCAATGGTACCTGAAAACAATATGGTCTCAACACAGTCACAGTTTGGAAACAATAATACCAATAATTCCATGTTTGTAAAAGGAATTTCTATGGTGGGCCCAAGCATGTCAAGCAAACACAGGCCTCCCATTCTGCAAGCCTCAAGCTCACAACAGGGCAAATGGTCCCAAAAGGAAAAGCACCTTCACATCAATCAAAAAGAAATGCTAGCAGTAATAAATGCAATTACAGCTTTCAAGGACCTCCGGCATCCAGGACAATTGCTGATAAGAAAAGACAACACCACAGTAATGTGGTACATAAACAAACAAGGAGGAACACATTCATACCCCTTGTGCAGACTAGCCATGACTCTTTGGAACTTGGCTCTGGAATGGCAAATTGAGCTTCAAGCACAGTTCTTGCCAGGATTGGAAAACACGCTGGCAGACAATCTAAGCAGAAATATGACAGATCCACACGAATGGAAGTTGCATCCTCAGGTGTTTAAAGAGATAATCCAAGCGTGGGGGAGGCCAGACATAGATCTTTTTGCCTCCCACAGGAATCATCAATTGGAAAAGTTTTGTTCGAGGACCTTTCATCCAAAGGCCTGGAGAGTGGACGCCCTTTCATTCAGTTGGACAGCATGGACAGCACCTCTGCCTCTTCTGCCCAAGGTGCTTGAGATGATACTGATTGCTCCAGATTGGCCAAGGCAACACTGGTACCCGCTCCTGAGGAGCCTAACACATACTCCTCCCTGGTCCCTACCTCTAATGCCTCTTCTGCTGACTCAACACAGCTACAAAACTCTTCACAGTCAGCTGAAAACACTCAATCTCGCTGCATGGAAAATTCCTTAACACCACAACAGACCCTACTCTCCAAGGAGGTGCAGGATGTCATTTTGGAGGCCAGAAGGCCATCTACTAGAAAGGCAAATGGAAACGGTTTTGCTCTTGGAATGAGAAAAAAGGCCAGGACCCTAGTAAGCTGAATTTGCCTCCGGTATTACAGTATCTAGCTGAGCTGCTGAACAGTGGACTTTCATTTTCTTCCTTAAAAATCCATGCCTCAGCCATTTCTGCAGAATTCAACACGGCTCCACCTTTATTTTCTCACCCACTTGACAGTTCCTCAGAGGGGCTAAGAATATAAGACCACCAAGGAAACAACCAATACCAGCCTGGGATCTTAATTACATACTAGAAAAATTAACATTGCCTCCTTTTGAACCAGCTGCCTCAACAGATTTGCAATATTTGTCCTGGAAAACAGCCTTCCTTCTGGCCATCACTTCAGCGGGTTTTGAACTACAGGCCCTCATGGCAGTGCAGCCCTTTCTCATCTTCCATCAGGACAGGGTTTCCCCAACCTGTCATTTATGCCTAAAGTAGCCATACACTTACCTACCTTACCCCAATCCTCAAAACAAAGGGAAAGGCTGCTACACTCTTTAGACATCCATAGGCATATTATTTGGACAGAACAAAGTCCTTTGTGTCCTATGCTGTAGGGGCTCAAGGGAAGCCAGTTACCAAGCAGACTATTTCAAAGTGGATAGGCCACTGCATACGGTTTTGTTATTCCTATCATGGGAAATCTGTTCCTACAGGCATCAGATCCCACTCCACCAGGGCCACAGCTACCTCTATAGCCTTTCTCAGAGGAGTTCCTACCTAAGATATTTTGGAGGCAGCCACTTGGAGTTCTGTACATACCTTCACAAAACACTACCACCTGCCTTTTTATTCCAAAACTAGAGCAGGCTTTGTCACTGCTGTGTTGCAGGGCATTCTGGCTCATCCCAGTACCACCTAGTACCTACCACCCTGTGCGGCTTGGGGGACTCTACCCAGGATTACTTACTGCAGCTGTGCACGATGAACATAGTACAGTTTTTGTACCTACCATAAAATGTAGATGTTCGGTGCTAAGCCAGCTAGTGCAGTACCCCCTTCCTCCTTCCTCTTGGTAAAGGCATGGGACTTAACCCCTCTTCATACAACAACCTGACTTAATTATTATATGGTTTATATTTGCTTGCACTGCAATACTGATTTATACCTGTGCGTGCTTTGGGACTCCACCCATCTTTGATTACTGCAGCTGTATGCATGACACATAGTACAGTTGTTGTACATACCATAGTAATGTTAGTTGTAACAACACAACAGCAATCCTACAGTCCTTCCCCCTTCCTCCTTGGTAAAAAGGTGGGGGACCCCCCCCCTCTTCCTGGCCCTGATCTCTTTTATCCTATTTGCTTTGGTAACTTTTGATTTTGATTTTATATGGATTTGTATGTATATATATATATATATATATATATATATATATAATTTATGTTGCCTTTTCCTTCTGGGGCACCTGACATCTGGGCAAGAAAGAAGAAAGAAGATGGTGTGTCGGCTGTCTTATATACTCGGCCTCACTCTAGACTTTAACCATCTGTGATTACTGCAGCATCTACATTTATGGTAGGTACAAAACTGTACTTTTTCCAGGAGAGAATTATAACCTTTGATCTGAAGGACATGATTGTCATTCCTGCTGCTCCACATTTAGTAACAAATCACCAATGTGTATGCTGAAGATCAGAGCTAGTTGAAGCTAATTCTTATTACATCAGCAGTGGCAAACAAAAAGGTGCCACCCTCTTGTCCCCACTGTGCCTTGCTGCCCTGTCAATGAAAATGACAAACAGGAAGGGATACAAGACACTCCCTTGGTAGAGTTTTTGCCCACACTTAGTGTATTCATCTTAATACCAAGAATGTTGGTACAACTCTAATTCCTTAGGTAGAGGGACTGAATAGCATGCAATAGTTGTCCTGAAAACCCTAGGCTTCCAACAAGATATTCTAACATGTATGACTGTGTGTCTTCTCCAAGTACTCAAAATGTGTAGACAGTATTGACAAGTTCCCATAACCACTACAGTGTTTATTCAATGATAATGAGTTTTTCACAGTTTGATTGGACTAATCCACATAACTATTTTCCTTTATTGTAAATGAAACCATATATAAGTTCATACTACACTTGCTGGTGCTAAATGTATGAAAAGTGTTAAACAGGGCTGATATCTTGTTACATTGTCTTGTAAACTATTTAAAAATTAACTTCTTACCTACACATTCTTACTGACTGGTAAAAGTGCGTTCATTGTGTCTGTGGTGTGCACTGTTTAGTTCTGTTATTATACCATCACTGAGTCTTAAATGGACAAGGTGTAAACGTATCGATTTTAATTCCTGGATGTTGAAATCCCTATGCGTTGTTTCACATTGAAAATCATTGCTGACATGTTTTTTGTCTCTGCAGTGGGAGTTTTCATTTTTCTCCACAAATGTGTGATATTGTAGTTAGTGTATTTAATTAAGGAAGTGTTGGGGAACAAACCCCCCACATGAGAGGGACAAGGGGTTCGTCCCTTGCAAAATTGCTTTGTTTTGATATTCTTCACCTTTAGTCATTTTGCTTAATCTTGTTGACGCCAATTCATCCTCTGGGGAGAGACAGAAGTGTTTCATTCATTTCTATACTTTATATAATACGTCATGGGTGAATTATACACCAAGATGAAGTTTGCAGCTTTGTGAAGGTTTTAGTGTGCCTCCATATGCTCACACATTTTTAGATGGGGAAAAAACAATGTGCACACTGCTGCCTAAAGGTTCTCACCAAGAAGGCTTGAAACGATAAACGATGAAACACAAGCTAGAACCACCACAGCTCTGAAATCCAGGATAAAATTTTATTGATAAAAGCAAACAGATAAGCGCTTTCGCATGAACACACCACGCTTCATCAGATCTCACAGTAGAAAAAAGCACTCAGTTTAAATATCTGAATCACCCAATAATCAGGCACTTCAAATAAAATCATTAATCACTTAATTATATAATTAACATTAAATTAACATCAAGAAAATACAAAAGTGGAAAAATACAAAGCAGTCATTTTAGGGATCGTGCCTCAAGTGCAGGTTTTATACTAACATGACTATTGAGTCCGGGGTGAATGTGGGCACGTAGCCTCAAAATCCACTTCTATTCCACAGACTCCAAAAAATTATTATAATCACCCTGTCTCATTTCTACTCACAAGTTGTAAGACCATAAAGCAAAAACTATGAGAATTAAAACAGAAACATGCTTAGCCAAGGCATTTTGAAGATGTATATTTTTTATATCATAGAGGTGATTGTAAATCCTATCTTTCAACCTCCTCGAAGTCTTGCCAACATAGAAGCAGCTACAGCACTTACAGCTGGCAAGATACACCAGATTACAACTATCACAGGTGGCGGTGAACCTTGGAGAAAACTTAAAATCTAAAGTAGGATGGTCAAAAATCTGTTTCTTGGATGGATTTTTAGATGCTAATAAATGAATGGGGTGCACTTTGTGCTCCACCCATTTCTGTTCTTTTCAGTATAGGATGTAGTAACTTTATTGTTATAATCCTGACAAATCAGACTGACTGCTGAATCAACAGTTTGAATTCTCCTTCATATTTATGAACAGGTTTTGGTGGTGAGGTGTAAAAGTGCTTTCTCAGAAATATTAGTGATAGCTAAAGAATGTATGTATGTATATATATATATATATATATATATATATATATATATATATGTGTGTGTGTGTGTGTGTATATATATATATATATATATATATATATATATATATATATATATATATATATATATATATATATATGCACATGTGGGTATTTTATTTTTATTTTTTTGTTGTGGTACTTGTCATATTAGATGTATTGCCTTGAAAGATACAAGAATTTTCTGTCAGCTCATCTACCTGAGTTAATTTTGTGGTCCAGAACCCATAATTTGGGAGAAGACGTGCGTGGGCTGGAGAATTGACCAGGAAGGGAAGTACTGAGTGCTGAAAGGTGATGCTTCATCTTTAGGAGGAAGAGGAGTGAGGAAGTTGTGTGCCACATGCTGAGAAAATATGAGAAGATGATACCTTGATCTTTCTGAGGTGGAATAGTACATTGTGTAAATATGGTCATATTTAATCCTCACCTACCAGAAATGAGAAAGAGAATTGCTCTTCCCTGTTTTTCCAGTATATTAAACAGTGAACAATGATTCTTGTAAGTTCAGAACTGTAGTCAGATTTGCAGTTCATTGACTCTGAAAGCAACTAACAAATGGCTAGAGAGTCCCATTCATTAAATAAAACATTTCTGGAGGACTGTGCTGTGGAGTTCAATGAGACAGGCCTGGATGAAGAAAAGTTGGGGTAATGCATAGAGTTGTAGCATTCTGACACAACAAAGGAGGAAAGATTCCTGGAATAAAGCATGGTAAATAAAACAGATGAAATATTTAGCAGTAGCTAGGTAACATTGACAATTTATGCAATGGGCTTGCATATTTTTAGTGGAAAGCAGGGTAAATAAATTTTATCTGCTGCACAGATTGATATTTCATCTCATAACTGTTAATTTTGGTTAAAGCATGAGTAATACCTGCATTTTTGTAACGTGTAACTGTTACACACTGTCACACAAGTAGAAAACAGCAAATTGGTACCTATGGTAACATTTTTTGCTACATCTCCATTTCTGAGCATTGTTTTTGACCATGTGACAATGTATTTTGGGGATTGTGAATCATACCTCTGAAATCTCCAGATTTTTGCATAATATCCAGATTTATGCCTCAAAATTTTGGTCTGTTCCTCATAAAATTTTTGGTTTTCTGGCAAATCATTGAGATGGTCTGAGGAATTGCAAGTTGGGAGCCATTATTAACGCCCCAAGTGATGTTGACATCCTACAGAAAGGCCTCACTGAGACCAACGACTGGTGTCAGAACCATGGCCTTAAGCACAATGCCAAAAATTGTGTCATCATCCTCTTTCGGAAAAACCCAGTTCCCATGAATTACCACATTAATGGTAATCCACTGAACACAGAAGGTGTTATAAGAGAACTGGGAACACAGGTTGATAGCAACCTCTCTTTTGACCACCACATTGCCACTGTGGTCAGAAAGTCCTTCTCTGTGGCACATCTCATTACTAACGGTTTTGCATCCAGGAAGAAAGAGGTCATTGTCTCCCTCTACTCTTCCCTAATTAGGCCAATTATCAAGTACAATGCCCCATTTGGCATGTACCTCACTGGACACCTGCAACAACTGGAGAGGCCACAAAAGTACCTCACAAAGAGGATCCTAGACCTTAAACACTTGTCCTATATGGACAGACTCAAAAAAACTCCAACTATTCTCTGTCTCATATCACCTACTTAGAGGCGATCTCTGCTTGACTTACAAAGCCATGTCTGACCCAGCTCTGTTAGAAATGCTACATCTAAAGAAATCCCAATCCCTCCGCACCACATGCTCCAGAGACCGCACCCTCATTACCACAATCAACAGAATGTGCTGGAGGGCCAGGTTCATAACCCAGAGACTGCCCATGCTATAGAAAAGACTTCCCATGCATGTCAAACAGAGCACCTCACTGACCTTCTTCAAGAGAAATCTTGAGTGGATGGGAAATAGAAAATTCACCCCGGGGATCACTCCACTGGCTCTACTCAACAGAGGCACTGGGAAGTAAGGTTGGGTGGCATGATGCCAGGGTAATCCTATGGGCTAGACTTGTAAAGGCTCCAGGGCTATTAGCCTAGTATACACCTATGTACCTATGAATGAAATCAGTAAATAATGTCATACATTTGAGTTTCAGAAGAACTCAAAAGTGTAATGTTACAAAAACGGCCTGATACCAGAAAAATTTAACGCTGACAGCTTATACAAAAAGGACAAACCAAGTATCGGATAATCCTTTATTCCAACAAAGATTGAGCATTTCTGTCTTTAATGATACAGGACTTTTTCAGAATGAATTAAATAAATAAACCTCCCTTTTATACTCTACCATGGCTTGAGACTTAATTAACATTTGAGTTTCAGACTACATATCCTTTAAAGAATGTATTTTAACACATGCCCTGTTATTCTAGCAACTTTCTAAGTTTATAAGAACAATGTTTAAAAATCTGTCCCTGTTTTTGGACCTTTTACCCCCATTATGTCAGGCTTTGTCTAGATTTCTTGGGCTAAGAGATTGAGAGGTATGTTGTGGATCACTTAATTATGTATAACCAGCATGCATTGACTCATCCTGGGTAATCCATGCTCTCATTACAGACGTAACACATTGCTGGTCCTTGTTCTGTAGCCAAGATGAGCTGCACTGTTGGGAAATACAATTATGGCAACAGTAGTGCTGCATTCTTGTTGTTGAGTGCTACCACTTGTGGAGGGATTTAGAAACCTTTTTTGTTATGTAAAGCAAACTGCAGCATTTCTACAGCTAGTTGGAGTTCTGGCAATTTGCACTTTCGTTTTAATCTTCTTTGGGTAGCTACCAGAGGTACATGGAATGGAGGGGGACAAGCAGTAGACTGTTTTAAAGGAAACTGTAAAATGAGGCTGTTTGAACTCTAATGTACTGTTATCCCGAGGCACTGACATGGCTATTTGTGTTTCCCATTGCAGGTCCGTGAGCGACTAAGGGTGGCACTGGAAAGAGTAGCTGTGTTAGAGGAAGAACTTGAAGTTTCCAGTCAAGAGGTAAGTTATTTTTTAAATTATACTATGAAGATAGGTGCCCACATATTACTTAGGTGAAGATTCCCCCATTTAGCCTTTGAAACACTTAGTTAAGGAACATTTCTGTATAGTTTTAGAAATGTCACTTCAAACTCAATTGAAAATATGTACCATCTTCTTTCATTTTTTGCAGTGTACTGAAAAAATTAATACTTGTGTCTGTGATGTTGCTTTTCGTAAGTTCTTGAGCTGCATTAATGCCAACTGGGGATTTTAGAACCATACGGTTGCTAAACAAGTGCTAGCATATCAGAGTTCATTGGACATCGTGTGCCACCAAGATGTTTCTGTGTAATATTTATATGTAAAATCTGATTTAGCATTTTTCTATACAAAAGGATAAGAACCACAAACACTTTAAAAACAACCAATGAAGTGCAACACAGAAGCAAGGACACACAACCCAATTTATTTAAGAGCTTTCTTCTCAGACAATAGTAAAACTTCCTCAGATAACAATAAAATCAAGAACCACACTTAAATACACTTGTAAAATCATATTTATATAGGTAAAACGGAATGTAAACTAAAAAAAAAAATCATATTTATGAACATACCTATGAAATTAGGGGGAAAGAATGACTAATGCCTTGTTTAAGCATATGTTGGAATATCCTGGGCATCATTTTAAATTTGTTGTCATTGAGCAAGTGAGGGGAAAATCTTAGGGGTGACCCATGGCAGTTATGCTTTGAGAGAAGGGAATAATACTGGATTCTGTGTCTAAAAGGAGTTGGATAGCCTGGGTTGAATGAGATGGTAGCTGTTGACTCTATTTTGAAATTAGGAGCACAATGTAGATAATTCTATGGAGTTGTGATGGTTTTATATATACACATACATATATATGTGTTTTTCAGGATGTTGTGGTTTTGGTGTATTGTATATATTTCTTTAAGTGAAGTGGTGGAGGCAATCATCGTCATGTGATTTTACAGATGTATTTAAGTGTGGCTCTTGATTTTGTTATCTGAGGAACTCTTACTATTGTTGGAGACGAAAGCACTTAAATCGGGTTATGTCTCCTTGCTTCCGTGTTGCACTTCTTTTGTTGTTTTTAAAGTGTTTGTGCTTCTTATCCTTTTGTGGTTTGTCAGGTGTTTACATGGATGGCTTCTGGATGCCTGTCTCCATTGCAATCTTTATTTTTGGAAAATGAACCTATTACTGCTAACAGGACAGTGGGTGATTTAACCCTTCTAATACAGCAATTGTCCCAAAAAGTGGATTCTCTGGCTGCTGAAATGCAACAACATTATCCTGCTGGGTCAAGGAATGCTTTGTTGTCTGAACCGCTTCTTAGGAATGAAAACTGTTCTGCTAGTTTGCTAGCCCTGGGACAAGGAGGTGCATGTATCAATGGTACACCAGTAGTTAATTCAGTCATTGTTGGTTCTAACTTAAATGACTTGCTTTGTCAACATATTGGCTTTTCTCAATGTACAGTTCCACAGGTTAACAGAACCTTGAGATATAGTTCGGATTTGTACTATTACAAATTATTAAAAGTCCGTAAAGAGCAGACTGAGAATTCATAATTGGTGGAGTGTATCAAACAGAATCAAGTCCCAAAGGGACTGAGAATGTGAAATTTCCCAACTGGCTTGGTAAGGGATTCGCCCCTACATCAAGAATTGCTTACCTTATTTGACCGTTATGGTTGCGAGTACTTGGAGGTACTCATTAAACACAACACCAAACTGATTGAGGGGCTCACTGATGAAATAAAAGAGCTGGATGTAGTTATTATAACGGACCTGTTGTTTGAATAACATCAGGTTGCATATCATCAGATTTTTAGAAACATTGATAATTATATTGCTAAAAATTAAAGAACGTAAAATAAAAAAATTAGAATGGGACTTTATTCATTGAAGAAAGCTTATCCCAACCCACCTCCCTCTCAGGAATAGGGCCATCGATTTGCTGTTACTTTGAGTTCAACCAGTGATAATGGTGGGATCATTAGTATTAACGAGGTTGCTCAGCAGGAAGAGGATAGCAACGCCCCTTTAGATCAAACGGCCTTACGTCGTTCGGAGAGGCTAAGGGTAAAACAACAGAATCAAGACCGTTATCAGACTCAGTCATATCACAACCATTTTCAGAACCATCCTCACCCCACGTAGACGTCTTTCTTATCAATCACGGAGAGGTGGACGGAGTCGGAACCCGTACTGGAAATGAGGAGTACATAGTTAGATGTTGTGACTTCAAATATGCCGCACATTATTACTAACATAACTGAGCGCTTTATTGTTTTTAACTATAGTTCACAGTTGTTGGACTCGTGTGGTGAACTTATTTTCTGAGGGACTTACTTTTGTTCCAGCGGTAAGAACTGACCTTGCTAATGTGTTAATTGATTTAAAACTGTTTGTAAGGAAGCTTAATCTTAATATTATGTTGAATAATAGACTGATATTGTGACGGACGTTTGGGTCCCCAGTGTGTGAAATCCTCCATTACATCCAGTCTTAACACTATTTGAAAGACTGTGTGAGTTGGATTTAAGATCTGCATTAAAGGGAAGGGTTAATGAGTTTAACTACCTTGAGTTTTAAAGATAGTGATTTGTTAAGAACTCTTAGGTTGACGAAAATTAGAATTATGCAGCTTGATAAGGGTGGGGGGTGTAGTGATAATGGATTTTCAAGATTATATTAGCAAAATGTATACCATGCTTTTTAGTGACACTTATAGCCAAGTTTCAAAAAATTAGTTGAACATTGCATATAGAAGGATTTCTACCCAACTAAGTGATATGCTCTTGGAGCAACGTATTTCTTTGTTAGAATTTATGTTTTTGAAAATGATTAATCCTGTTATTGCCACTATGTTTGGGTTGCCCAAGTTACATAAAAATTTGGTGGATCCCCCTATGCACCCTATTGTAGATGCCCGGAATTCCATCACATCGACCTTTGCAAAATGTTGGATATAAAATTAAAGGTTTTATTGAAGGAAGAACAACACCTATATGTGGATTCATGGGACTTTTTTTGTAAATGTAACTTGTTAAGATTTGATGAGGCTTTTGTTTTCTTAACTGTTGATGTTAAAGATTTATTTTTGGTGATACCACATGATGTGAATTTGAATTAGTTCCATGATTATTTGTTCAGGAAAGGCTAGCTACAGGATAAAATGAACTTGTATGTAGAAATGATGGAACTTGTATTGACTAATAATTTCATTTTCTTTGACGAGCAACTGGTTCTAAAAGGAAAAAGTCTTGCAATGGGTGCGTCCTGTTATATGCTAACATTATTATGTGTGAATGGGAAAGTAGATTTTTGTTTCAACATGTGAGTTTTCATGATTGTGAATTGTACCTAAGGTGTCTGGACAATATATTTATCATCTGGAATGGTGGTAAAAGTAAAGCTGACACGTTTCTCGACTATGTAAATACTACCACTGAGTTTTTAAAATTTTCTTATGTGGTGAATGATAATTGTATCAGTTATTTGGATGTTAACCTGGTTAAAGATTTGGAGAACCATAGGTATGTTTCTACGATCTTTAGGAAACCTACACACTCCAATTCATTTTTACATTTTAACAGTTCTCATCCCAAGCCCCAAAAGAAAGCTGTTGTAAAGGGCCAATTTGTAAGGGCCACATGGATGGTGACCCTTTATAATGATTTCTGACTGAATGTGCCCTTTTGGAGAGTATGTTTATTAAAATAGAATATTCTGTTGATTTTGTTAGGGAGATTAAACTGGAAGTGATAAATAAGAGGAGGTTGGGTTTTTATATTCCCTATTTAACCAAGTCTGATTCATATGTTTCCCAAGGGTCTATAGGAGTTGTACTACCACTACTAATGATAATGTGGTTATTAATAATTATGTTATGAATAGTTTTAGGCTTTCTTTTGTTACTAGGTTTACTGTTGATTGTGATCAGGTCAGGAATATTATTTTAAAAAATTGGTCTGTTTTGGTTGAAGATCATGTAGTTAGGCATAAAATAAATGCTAAGCCTTTAATTGTATACAAAAGAAGTTATAATTTGAAAAATTTAGTGGAGAGATCCATCAACCTTAAGGACCATAGTAAACCTTGCCTTATGGCTAAATGTGGGTGTTGTAACTTTTGTTCATACATCAGTACTGGAGAATTATTTGATATTAATGGGTATCAAATGAAAATCAAAGGTAGATTTAATTGTAATAGCATTGGGGTAGTTTATGGGGCATTGTATCAGTGTTGCCCCACATTTTCTATAGGTAAAACGGAACGTAAACTAAAAAATCATATTTACGAACATACCTATGAAATTATAAAACTAAGACAGCAAAAATAACCCAGTAACCATTTAATAAAAGGAATAAATATCAATAACATTAAACACTAAGCACTTTCATCAACATTATTGACTTCTTCAGACTGAATAATGTTCATGACATACATCACATTTAAATATTACAAACACCACTCACATCACAAAATATATGTCATATGACAAAGGGAAACTTCAGTCAATGTTTTAGTCCCTTTCTTTTTAAATAAGCTGTAAAATGATCCCTATTATTCAGGCCAGGCAGAAAACACTCAGGCATTTAACCTTACTTGCCAAAGATACTCATGCCAGCCCAGTTCTTCTTCAGTATCAAAGCTCTTATCATAATTGGCAATTTCCTCTAATACTAGAAATTTAAAATGTACCAAACGTGAACTAGCTTTATAATGCTTAGCCAAAGCATTTTAAAATTACCCAATTCTGCTACATATTTATGTTCATAGATGCCTTTATAAAGCTCCCTGCTGGTACATCCTACATAAAAAGAGGGGCAAGACTGACACATAACTAAATATACCACATATATACTTTTACATGTAAAATTACCTTTTAGTTTGACTTTAAAACCATTAATATTTACCTCATTCACCCCAGTCAATAAATAATCACATAAATTAGAATTAAAACACTTGAACATACCTATTTTAGTCTTATTATTAACTGTAACTGGCTTATTAAGCTTAGCTTGAAAAAAGTTTTTAAAACGTTTACCTCTTTTGTAAATAAACAAGGGTTGCTCTCCCACCTTGTCCTTAAGGGGTCTATATTACATGAAAGAATGATCAAAATGTCGAGTGCAACATACTCAACACACTTTGATCGATTGTTCATGTAATTGAAACACAAAAAACCTGAAAAAAATCGAAAGATTTTGTTCGCCCCACACCTTCCCTGTACTAACATACAACACACACATATACAACCAATGCATAGAACCTCCTACACACTCACATCATTCAAACATTTAAAAACCTACACAAACACATCTACTTTTAAAACAAAGTGGGGGACTGTGCCCACCACACCCCCCTAACTAAATATACCAAACTCCAAGATCGCTGTAAATTGGGGAAAGGGCAATTTCCCGGTAATTGCAAAGCGACTTCTCACACAAGCAATTACCAGGAAATTGCCCTTTCACCAAGATTACCGGGAAATTGCCCTTTCCCCAATGTACAGCGACCTTAGAGTTGGTATATAAAAGTAAAGCAGCCTCTTACCTAGCCATTCCAGACAGTGTAGCGTGTTTACGTCACATGCTACACTCACTAACAAGGCCAACTAAAACATTTCGGAACTCCACATTTTGACATTTACAGTCTCCGATTACATGAACGTTCAAAGTGTGTCGATTTTGTTGTACTCAACATTTTGATCATTCGTTCATGTAATATAGACCCGTCCTTAAGTTCAGGACAACTTTCTATTTTTTTAATATTTTTAATAGCAGCAGCATCTATGCTGTTACTAATCTGCATAGAAATTTTGTAGTCCTTATTCTTATTCCTCCCTACACTATCTGATATTCTATTTTGCTGTCTCATTTAGTTCACAGCAGAAAAGTAATTTCTAACAATCCCTTCTGGACAATGTAAATCTCTGTAGAAATTTTTCACAAAGAAGTACACTTTCATCATAAAAATCATTGTCCTTCTCAGTTAGCCTATTAATGCACATCAGCTGACCTTTAACAATATTTTCTTTAACTTTTTTGGAGTGCATACTACTACTACTATAATGCAGATATGAGTTATTCTGAACACCTTTTTTGTATATTTTGGTAAATAATCTTCCTTCACGTTTTATCACTGTTACATCTAAAAACTTAATATTATTCTTACTAAACTCCCCTGTAAATTTTAGGAAAGAATTAATACCATTTAAGTAGTCAAACAATTCATTTAAACTTTTTTCCTCACCCCTACCTATGAAATTAGGAGGAAAAATGACTAAGGCCTTATTTAAGCATACGCTGGAATATCTTGGGCATCATTTTAAATTTATTGTCATTGAACAAGTGAGGGAAATGGTATCTGTTGACTGTATTTTGAAATTAAGAGCACAATGTAGATAAGTATATAGGATTGTGATGGTTTTGTATATACACATACATATATATTTGTTTTTTAGGATGTTGTGGTTTTGGAGTATTGTATATATTTCTTTTAGTGAAATGGTTGGGGCAGTCATTGTCATGTGATTTTACAAGTGTATGTAAGGGTGGTTCTTGTTTTTATTGCTATATGAGGAAGTCTTACTATTGTTTGAGACAAAAGCGCTTAAATAAATCGGGTTGTGTCTCCGTGCTTCCTTGTTGCACTTCTTTTGATGTTTTCTGTACAAGTTAGAAGTACCTAATTAGGGATATTAATGAGATACAGTGGCATGTATCTTTGTCTGATATTTTCTGATTTAGCTTAATATCACTGTAAAGCTTTAAAACTACGTGTTGCCCTATGTATTGAGTTTTGAGTTCAAAAATAATTTTTACTTTCTTGGAGAGTGGCAACAAATGAAAGTTTTTTTTTGTTTTTTTTTACCAGTAAGGTATTTGTTTTAAGATACTAGAAAGCTGTTGTTTCTTGTTTGAATCCCTGCTTGAGGATGATTGCGGCTGCAACTGTTTTTCACCCCTTTAAGAACAGAAACACAGCTTGGGTATATGTCATGGAGATGCTAAATGCGTTTTGCTATTTTAAGTATGTCAGCACTACATCACAGAGTACCCAGATGAGTTTTAGCATTACATGTATTACAGGGGATCGATGATTTTAGAGGTCTAGCTAGCTATTCTTCCACCTGGTGCTGTACCGAAAATTGGCACCCCCCCCAATAACTTTCATTTCAGCAGACAAAAAAAATGCTTCTCTCTCCTCAGTCTGAAAAATAAACATTTGAAGCAAAAAGTTGCAACAGTTTGTGCCAAACATGTGCTATTCATTTTCAGTTCTGACTGTTTTAATGTGCATTTTTGAATGCTGATATCCACTGAAGACTGATCAGGATCTGCTGACCCCCCCCCCCAACTCTTTGTACCTGGTGTGGTTGCCCATTTCTCCCCAACCAGCCTACCTCTCTGCATGATTTAATTCATGTTTGTGAGATGCAGAGGGAATGTGTTCCATTTAAAAAAGGAGCACAGTGACTTGTTTTAAAATCAGCATAAGTAGCAATAGAATAGTAACAATTATTTTAGTGGCATAGCTTCTCCTTTTGCACGCTGTATAACATAACTGCATGTATTTAAAGTAGTGTTTAGTTGTAGCAACATCACTGGTTTCCTCAACTCTCATTCTACAAATGCCATTTCTGTTCATCAGCTTTTTGTCTTATCTGTATTAAGAAGAAATTATTTTGTGTAAGACAAAGTAGGTCATGTATTTAATAGGCAGCATTAATTAGTCATTCATACAGTACCAAAAGAATAGACTTTGTAAAGTTTCTATTTTTTAACTTGTGACTTTGAAAATACCTCTGAACAAGTATTGCCATTTTTTTTACCTATAAATTGTTTGTCTGGTATGCTTTTAAAAGATACACTTAATAAGGGAGATACTTTTGATATCTTGTGCCAGTTGTGTTATCTTTTTTTTTGTTGTTGTTGTTAAATTATCACATATGGAATAGACAATCTTACATTTATATTAATGTAAATAAACCATACCGACACAATTTCAATTGCAAACATTATGCATTACAGCCCATGTTGACACAACTATAGCTGCAAACATTATACATCTAGCTGTGTCTAGGGCACTGTAAGGCAAGTAAAAGGAATACGTCCTTTTCCCCACTGAAATGTGACCCTTGAGTTACATAGAGTTGGGGGGCACAGCCCCCCACTTACTTTCATGTTATATTCTCTGTTTTTGGTTTTATATTGTTTAGTAAAACCAAAGTAAGTGGGAGCTGTACCCCACACACCCCCTAGTGTGGGGGGCTGTGCCCCCACACCCCCCCCCTAACTATATATACTAACTCCAGGGTTGCACTTCAGTGGGGAAAAGGACTTATTCCTTTTACTTGCCTTACAGTGCTGTAGACACTGCCAGTACTAATTGTCAGTCAACTGAACTGTCAGTCAAATGAAGTGTCATTGAAATGAAGTTTCAGTCATTTGGTCCGACTAAAATGTTTGTCAGTCAAATGAGCTTTCGATGAAATGAAGGTAACCCATGTAAACATTTCCAAGCAAGATTCTAAATCTTTTAGAATGTGTTGCATATTTGGGAGACATACATATATCCCCCATCGTTTCTTTGTGAACTGCTTATCTAGTCTGTCTTCCCAATCCTTTATAACCTCCTCTGATTGATTCTTAGAGTTATCATGCAATATTTTATATGCTCTGCTAATTATTCCTTTCTTAACATCTTCTGTTCTAGACACTACTAAAAACTCTACCAGTGTTGGTCTTTCATTTAGGACTGCCTGTTTCTTTCTCTTTGCCTATACTCTGATATCAATCCTTGATAGGGAAGGCAATCTCTACCCTGCAGCCCAAATAAATTCTTGGCCTCTTCCCATTCTGTTACCTTTCCCTCTCTAGTTATTTGCTCCCAATACCTTGGTTCCTTGGACAGTTTTGTCCAATAAATTCCAGGCCCCTCTTGCCTATTCTCTGTACCTCTAATTGCAGTCATCCCACTTGGCAGAATCTTTTTTTTCCATTCCTGTGTTGGCTTAGTTCTTAGAATACTTTAGGAATATAATATTCTGTGTAATTATTGTTATTCTCTTTAAAGATCTCACTTGTGTTATTTTGATATCATACTCTAGGCACTCACTTAGAAACTTGTCGATGCAGATTATCCTTACCACTGCTACAACACAAACTTTGTTTTAAAGAACATCCACATGTCTCTAAATGTTTTCCTCCATTGCTCTTACTGCATATGTGCATGATTTTAAATTTTTTTCCTGTGGGAACAATACATGCAGAAAAATGTTTTGGAGGAGGAATGCGGTTTAAGGGAAGTCAAGGAATTGAATGAGCTATGTAATGTTTGACTAACAATAACTGTATAGAAGATTAGAAGTGATGTATAATGTTTGCAACTAAAAATATCTCAGCATGGTTTGTTTTCATTTATACAAATGTCGTTTTTAAAAAAGTTATAGATGTACAATCCTGCAAAATAAACACAGATTTATGTTTTTTGTAAACAATGTATTTCTTCCCGCCGTTAATTTGTGAAATTAACATACATACATTTATAATATGAAAAAAGATTAGAATAACACTTTTCGTTATCATATATATGAACTATGCATTCGGCTTTCATCATAGATTTATTTATTCTTTTATTCTTGTTCATTAGAAAATACTCTTACACTTTTCAGTTCCTATCACCCTATTAATTTTAGTAATCTGTTCGAGCATTATTTTGTATATTGGAAAAACAAGGAATTCACTCCAGTGATGAAAACACAATTTATTCCACAATGTGATTAAAAACTCCACAGCATTAGCAGCCTATACAAAATAAAATGTATACTCCACAGTAACACAATATCCATAGTCAAGTGCTTTCGTCCATCCACTTCTTCAAAACTGTGAAAATAAATGAACATTCTCTATTTAAAAAGGCATCAACCAATCACAATAAAATTTAAATATATTATGCAAATAACATTTTTTAAAAATACATACTTTAAAACACTATGATTTTGTTATATGTGTATACATGAGTGCTGAAGTTAATATACCCTAAAATCCCAATTTTTGTGCCCTATATTTTAATTTGAGCTTAAGAGAGATAAAGTCATTTAAACCTGGTGTAACATTAGAATTATAACGTAGCTGCCATTTCATTTCAGCTCTTTCCAAGTCATTCTTCCAATCTCCACCCCTTATATCCTTTGGCACAACTTCCAGAATTCCAGAAAGAAAAGTGTGATTAGGGTTGGTTTTAATATGCCGATATAACCCATTATTTTCATCCTGTTTTCTAATATCATAGAGGTGCTCGTATAACCTCTTTTTCAGCATTCTCTCAGTTTTACCTATGTAAAAATGGAAACAGGTCTGGCAAACAGCAATATACACTACCCCATTTGTGTTAGTTACCCTTTGCCAACTTAATTTCAAACCTAGTCCCTTCAATGTGAACTACTAGGGATGTCATAATGTGCCTGCAATATTCAGTCACCACATTTCATCGTACCTTTTGTACTTGTAAAAGGATAGAAATAGAATGGTTATCAATTTAACAGTGAGAGAGAGATGAACTATGACCGTGAATACCCACCTATTAGGAGGTCAGAAAGATTGCCATCTGTTCCTGGAAACCTCTCTGTTGCTTGGTCACATTTTTTTCTGTTATCTATCATGACCCATAGTCCCTTATTTTCCATCTTACTAAGCCTGGAATATTTGATATTTTCAAAAAAATCTTCCAACAGTGAATCTCTTCCTGATTCCCCTCTCCGCTGCTCTATCATATTTCAAAAAATGCTAAAATATTTCAATTTTCTCTTCATCACCTATCGTAAGAGTCCCTAAGTATTTCCACAGGTCTTTATACTTTCTGTAACCTCTAGTCTTTGGGCCAAATTCCAAAAGTGTTGCTCTCAGTGTAAGTGACTACTTTGGTGTATGGCCTATCTGTAAACAGGCTTACACTGGGGGCCAGGTTCCAAAAGGCCTGCTCTCAGTGTGTCTGGTATTATTGTAAAAAAACAACCATTTAACTGCAGTTTTCTGAAACATGTATATTGTCCAAATGCTCCTTTATTGTGGCCTTAGTGTGCTGCAATTGCTCCTCTCCCCATTCATCTGCAACATTTTAACGTTTGCCATTCCTTCTAAACAGTTTTTGTTACTTTTCTCCCACACCTCTTCCTCTCGTAGTTCCACTATACTTTTAAAATTCAACTTCATTTTATTTCCATTTTTTATTAATTTTATATATATATATATATATATATATATATATATATATATATATCTATAGACATTTAATTACTGGAAAAGTCCAACTGGATCGGACCCCATTTTCAGTGGAGGCCCAGGGAGAAAAGCTGTGAAGTATTACAAAACATTTTAAGAACAATAAGTTTACAATCTTTAAAAATAATAAAAAAAATAAATAATTATACTAAATTAGACAGAAAATGAAAGCATTGGTTAAGGATAGATACAAGTTATTTGACAATGATGTAATATTATAGAAATTTTTGCCAGTTTATAGAGAAACTAAGGTAAGTTAGTATAATACAAGCAGGAATAGCAATGTAAAGTGTGAGGAAAAGCAAAGTTATGGTACATTTAGAGAGAAAGTCAGGGGAGAGAAATCGATACAAGTAAGGAAGTGAGTGAAGAAGGGAGAATAAGGAGATGTAAGGTAAGAATAAGTATTTGTTCAAATTTGGGGATATAATTTATCCTGGTCTTGACCAACAACAGAGACCGTTTTTGGCTAGGGAGTATTTCAGAATGGTTTTGAAGGATGAGAGAGAGGGTATTGATCTGATGGATACAGGCAGGGAGTTGTAGCCCTTAGCAATATGATACAAGTACAAACAGTGCCCAGTAGATTTGATAGGTTTGTGGACAGACAGGAGTTTTTGGTCAGTGGAGCGTAATCAACATAAACCTGATATTTTCACTGTGTAGAATGATATTTAGTGCTGAGCAAGTAGATGGATGATGGATAATTTTGCAGATGGTAAGAAACTGTGTGTGTCAGTTAATGGGGTAGTTCTAACCAATTTAGGCTTTTTAATGCTATACAGTGGTGGGTTCTGAAAGAGGTATTTACCGCAAATTTAGCAACTTTGTTACAGGTTCAAGTTTTGATTTTTGTGATGCCTGAAGGTTAGTAAGGATGGGAGCAATATTAAGAATTGTGGGAAGGAGATAAGTAGTGGCAAGTGTAGTTTTAGTTGCATTGGTGAGAGAGTTTTTGGCTATATAAAACATGCCTAGTATTTGATGAGTTTTCTTATGCAGTTTTGTATACATTGGTCAAATTTAATATCATCGTCCACCGTCATCCCTAATAATTTGTAATGAGAGCAATTTCAATGGTTGTATTATCGAGAGAGAGGACTTTAAATTTTGTTTCATCAGAGAGGGATTTCGGGAAAAAGTAGTAGTTTTTTTTTTTTAGGGTTGAGAATGAGTTGTGAATTACAAAGCCATGTTTCAGTGGTTGTTAAAGCTTCCTGAGTAATTTTTTTGGAGGTGTGCCATATTGTCAGATGTGCAAATGAGTATGTAGTCATCTGTTTACTGTGTTAGGGAGGCCTGTTGTGTGGAGGGTGTTGGTGAGAATGTTAAAGAGGAGGGTCCAAGGATAGAGCCTTGTGGTACACCGGTAGTGACTGGGAGATATGGAGAGAGTAGAGTGCCATTTTACTGACTAATACCTATTGTATAGGTAAATCATAGAAGGGTGGACTGAGAGATACCTAATGAGGGCATTTGAAGTAGAAGTTTGCTGTGACAAACTGTTACTTAGACAAGCCTAGAATTAAGGAGGAAATTAGTTTGCCATTTTCTCTAGCTTAATTGACAGTGTCTATGTAGGGTAGAAGTGCAGTGTTAGTATGGGAAGGATGGAAGCCATGTTGTGTGAGGTTAGGAATTTTTTCTGCAGAAGATAGTTGTTTTTGATTACATTTTTCAAGTATTTTGGAGATGGGGATAAGGTAAGGTCTGAAGTTCATAATGTCTGTTGAATGTCCTCCTTTGTGCAGAAGGGATAATGTGTGACTTCTTCCAGAGAGGGAACGTTTATTCCTGCATTGACCTATTTATAAACATTGAGAGAGGGTAGGCAGTGCTATAGGCTGCCATTTTAAGGTACTCGCTTGGAAGGTCATCAGCTGAAGTAGACCATGGCTTAAGTTTGGGTAGTTTTATATATGATGTGGGCACAGGTTTGAATGTGAAAGTGGATATGGTGACATGTGGCTGTTGGGCAGGGTTAGGATTAGATGTTGGGGAACTCTTGTTTAGAGATGCTATAATATCTGAGAAATAAGAGTTGAATTGTATTGTGGTTACAAGTGATGAGCTACTGGGAGAGGGGTTTGGGTTGAATTTTTGGCTGGGATACAAGATTTCTTTAATGGCTGTCCAGAACTGAAAGTTATTATAATATAGTTTTTTGCCTTTATTCATTTGTTTTTTTTAGTATGTTTACAAAGCATTCTGAAGTTTTCAAGATATTGTGATGTTTTATGTTTTGCCATTCTTTCCATGCTTTTTCTCTTTCCTGATTAGGTATCCTACTCTTTTGGGATAGCATAATTGCATTATTTGGCTTTAGTCTTTTCCTTCTAGGAGGTGAAGGCTATTTAGGATCTTCAGGAAAGTTGTAATGAAGTCATTTACAGCTTCATCTAAAGGGAGGAATTTTAGGAAGTTCCAATTAATAGATGGCAGGGTAATAATGAACATATCTGGGTTACATTTTGAAAGGTTGTGTGTTGTTTTATAAACATGCTGTTGAAGTGGATGTATGAGATGTCTACTTGTTTAGACTGAGAGATGATCACTAAGGCTGTCAGACATTGTACCTGAGGTGGTGTATTTGCTAGGGTCTGATACTAGGATCCAGTCCAATAGGGAATTTGATGTCTCCTTATGTGTGGGGATATTAACTAGCTGTGTAAAACCAAATAAGTTCATGGTAGATGTAGGGGAGTTAAGAGTTTATGTCCAACCAAGTGATATTCACATCATCTAGTATTATTATTTCTTGTGCAGTTGTTATGACTATCTAATGTAGGAGGGATATAAAGAACAGTAATACATATTTGTTTGTACTTGTTTATAGTTGTTTAGTTTCAGGAAAATAATAAGAAGCTCTGCTGAATTGAATTTTGGTATTGTTTGTTATAAGGGGAGATATGGTGGAAGCTGAGAAATATTAAATACCACCACCTTTCCTCTTTATATTGTCATTACAGATGCTGCATTAGCTGGCAGGTGTAATTGCAGAGTCATTTCTGCTTGGTTTAAGCATGTTTCAGTTACAGTGAGAATATCAGGTTTATGTTGCTTAATCCAGGCATGTAGTTCAGCAACTTTAGTTCTTATGCACATAACATTTATGGCAACAAAGGTTAGATTGCTGGGGTTGGGGGTTGACTGTTTTAGGTTTAGACTAGTGTGTGGAAGAGAATTGTCTTGATGTTCATTGTGATAGTTGAAGCCAGGATTAGTGCGAATGTCCACCCTCAGGTCATACAATAACAGAGAGTAATCAAGTTTATAGCTAGTGCAAAGCAATTAACAGAGAGGTACAAAGCAGAACAGGTTTTCTTTCATTTCCTGAATGCAGAAACCTGGCAGCTAGGGAGACTTAGTAACTGGCATATACAATGTAATCTCTATCTGCTTTACTGAATGAACTACTGGAAATTTCAACAAGGTGTCTTTATTCCTCCCACAGGGAGGGTATCTGAGAGAAAGAGAGTCTCCTAGATCTGTTAGCTAAAGTGATTTTATCTGGGCTAATCTTTTATACTATGTTTTAGCATGGGGGAGGGAATTGCAGTGGGTATGAAACCGGTTTTGATGGAGTTCCCACACTTGCAGAGGGGAATTATTTGGAATTTCTTCCAGAGAGCGGGAACATAGGATTTCTGTATGGACGTGTTGATAATAGACTAAGCAACAGTCTTTATTATGAGAGGCACAGTTGCCAAATCCTGCATACACAACCCAGTAGTTGATACATTTCCTAACCTGTGGCTACTCTGAACCTAAACCTACCAGTAACCGCAACCTTGTTTCTAACCCTGCCTTTTTTTCTTGGAAGGTGGGTATTTTTTGTTATTAAACAAGAAACATCTTTATTAAATTATCACCTATGACATGGGCAATCATACATTTATATAAATTAAGACAAACATACTGACATAATTTTACTTGTAAAATTTCTAACCCTGCCTTTAACCTTGCGAATAGCTTTTGCTTCTCTGAGGTTTTAGGTTTTGTGTGAAACGGTCTGGTAAGAAGATTCAGATTTCAGAAGCTGAGCCTCACTTTATCAAAAAAGTGGTAAAGGCAATAGTTGTGTTTTTTTTTTTCATATGGTTACGTTAGTTCACCTTGTTATATGTGCTGTCAGTCTAAATTGCAGTACTTTTAATATTGTAAATACTGACTTTTCTTGTTTCAGGTTCTTTCCTTAAGAGAACAGCTGACAAGAAGGAAAATGGGTGTGGATGACAGCAGCAAAGATGGCGACCTACACAGCATGGTAAGGAAAAAATAGCAGAGCCATATCTCAAGTATGTTCTATGCTGGTGTGAAGCAATGGCTACATTCTTTGTGGCAAATATACTCACGTATGTCCTGCACAAGTGTAAGTAACAGGAGTGGAGATAAGTTAGACAAAATAAAGTGGATTATAATTAAATACCCAGTCAAAACCGGGTTGTTATGTGTTCGAGAAATAGATGGCAAGAAATTCAATTTGTGTGATGTTTGAGAGGTGAATTTTGAAATCCATATCAACAGCACATAACTTGAGTTACGACTAGAGAGAGAGAGAGACAGTCATAGTTCTTCGTAGTACATGGTACTTTATGTGGTCTCGTACTATAAAAACTGGAGAAAAAAAATACAAGTAGCGATAAGTGTTTTACAACTCTGAAAGCTTTACGTGCTTACAGATACTAAAAAGGGGGGAGGGGAATGCAAGTAGCAGTAAGTGTGTTACAGCTCTGAATATTTGTACTACTCTTACCCCTACTGCATGATGAGTGGCCACCACAGAAGAGCAACGGAACACTATCGAACCCTTAATTCAGACTTACAAAATAGAAAAGTCCGATTGAAGTATGAAGTGTTTAACATCTTTCTGAAGTTTTTCTGAGGTGGTCGTTAACTGCTACGAGTGCTTTAGCAGTCAGGGGTACTTAACAAAAGCTTGGTAAAACACCTTTCTGATAATAGAAAGGTGCTTGCCATGCCTGTTGTTACCCAGTTTCAGCAAATAATCACGACACCCGTTTATCTACATGTGATTTTTGATAGTGTATGGGCTAGAATGATATTGGTGCTGAGGACAGCTCAGCCTAAAAATGGGTTTTCAGAACGTTTAATTAATTAATTAATTAATTAATTAATTAATTAATTAATTAATGCAGTGCACGAATATTATGAAACTGATCAACTGCTGTTAGGGCAAGGTATGTAAGAGAGTGGCTCAGTCTTCAGTGCGTGTCAGCTGCTTTCCTTTATTGTCATCCATGTGCATAAATGCTGTGAAAGTGGAATACTGCATGAAAGGACTTCATATACATTTTTTATTGTATTATTCTGTTGTTGGTTTGCATGAAGGTTCATTTGGGGTATTAGGAGATTAGTGTTTACTTAAATGGTGTTATCCTTTGTCTGTCTGAGGTCTTTCAGTTGTCTGATACCCATGATAGACTAAAAGACCTGTTTGCTTATTTGAAGTCATTACTGTAAAAATAGCCCATGGATTAATTTCATCATTCCTTCCTTTCTTCATTCCTCATAGTGTAATGATATGTATTTAGAGAAAGAGTTTGCACAACACCTAATTTACAAGGAAAGAGGCTCATTACAGATTGTAGTTTGAGAATTTAACTCACCCAGAAAACAGTAGTTTTCCTATAACATGTAATTCAAAAGAAGCATATTATTTACTGGCACAGCATTGACTTAATTCTGTAATAGTAAAAGTCACCTTAAATATTCTGACTAATAATATGCACAGATACATTTGGAATTGACTGAAAGTGTGTTCATTCTGAAAAAAAAATCAAATTTTGAGTTATTGTATTCAAGGAAATGCGCCATGTGTATCTTTGATCATTTGGAAAGAAGAGAAATCACAAAATGAAAGACAAGCAAAAATTTGCAAGTGAAGAGACTGAATTTCACATCATGTGTGCTTCATTGTAAAGTCCTAAATATGCCAGTCATTGTAATAGTAATCATAACCAGACCAGCAGCCAAGCTAGATTTATCCATGATTTTTGTGGCAACTCAAGTTTCACTAGGAGGAGAAAAATCTAACGTCACTGCCAGTTAAGCAGTGATTACCTCCATAATATAAAGAACTTGTGCAGAAAAGATATTTCTTGCCTTTTTTAACCTTGTCCATTTTACAATAAAATGCATTCCTACAGACATCCTCTTGTGCTGAATTGATGAATTGGAGACATCTGCCCATTGTACTGTGCATGTGCACATTTAAGCACATGTTTATGCATACATAATGCTTTGGTAAAGTATGTGTGCCGCTGAAAGAATCGCCTTGAAGGTTTTTGTTCCCAAACGAGTGACCAAGATGGGCCACTTTGAAGTCCAGAAGTGCAGTACTGTTACATTTTTTAATTCTTTTGTTAAGTTATTGTTGGAATTATAATGAAATTAGCTCACTTATAGTTTTCAGCTTGGCTAAACAGATTTTTTGAAGAGATAATTACTGCTGCTAAAAAGACTACATTTAGCCAATCATGGAGGGCTTTTATAGGGTTATTTTTAGATGCAGTGTATAATTACATTTCTTCAATTCACATCTCTTGTGCTGCTGTAGAAGAAAAATAATGCACTTTATAAGCAGAATAAAGCACCTTAGTCTAACTTGCATAGATTTGTTGTACATTATTTTGCTTGAAGTGAATGAGATCAAAAGGTGCCGTATCCCAGTTTTGCTTGTAATATAATGATGCAGTACTTGCTGTTCTGTTAAATTATGGCAAGTCTTAGAATCGAGGCTTTTCCTTTTCACAGTCATTATGAAGACTCAGGAATCCTGCTTCCATCGCAGCAGTGCTGCTTTAAACTGATCTTTGGAAAAACAAAGGGTATATTGAATGCATAAAGTATTATTTTTAAGGAAAGGAAAGCTTAAATTTCATACACAAAAAGAGATACTTTGGGGACTAAATTCAGTATCATTTGGGATAGTAGTTATGTTTGTAACTGAAATACCAGAGTCTCTTTATATGCCATTTAATGGACTACATTTTTTTCTAATAGACTGTAGCAGATAAAAACATTTCTTAGTAGTTAATAATAATAATAATAATAATAAAATTACCTAGAATTAAAGAAATAATAAGTGAAAAGTTACAGGTAACTAGAAAGCAACATTAATTAAGTTGTCCTAGAGCTTGGGTGAATTTTTTCATGTCATGTGTAAGTTTAACATTTTACCTCTGTTTTGGATGGGCTGCTTACAACATTTGTTGAAGTTGTAACCTGTCAGGCTTCAAGGAAGAACTTCCCATTTCCTGTGTTCGGTACCTATATTAAAAGATCTGTGCATAATTTGGATTCTATACTATGAAATAAGCTGTGTATTTGTTGCTTCATTTCTCAAGTATGTAACTTTGCATGAGAATCTGCAAAAGAAAAAAAAATGACAGGTCAGTAACCATTTCTGTAGAGCTGCTGTGTAGAGGTTCCTCTATGATGCAAGATGCATTTTGAATACTTTCCTGCATCTGTTTGCCATATCATATAAATGCTGCAAAACCCACTGACGTATAAATGCACATACCAGATATATGCTTCTCAAAAGTGTTTCCTTTGTTGTTGTTCATGTGGAGAAGACTTAATAACATTCATTGTGACAGTAAATTGTGTAATCTTAATGACGTTTCTAGAACTTCTGTATACTATATGACATGCTGAAAGCTCATTGGAATTTAAAGAGATATATCCATATCTAACATCCCCCAGTTTTAATAAGAAAATGTATCTGTTAGTCAGCCTACGCTATTTGATACTGATCATTGTAAGGTAACCGTAACATTGTAGTAAGCACATCAGGAGCTGTTTACATCAAATATGAAATGTTCTGTATACTTCAGACTTGGGTTTAATAATGCAACTTATTAGCCCTTAGAATATTTTTTCAGTCTGCCAGTCTGTGAGCCATCAGTCCAGTGATAGTTGCACTGTCTTTCTTATCTGTTCTTCGCAAGATAGCTTTTTATTCTGTAGAAGTCCAGCTGTATTTTGTCAGTAAAAGTGCTCATTAAAATTATTTTCATTGACGTTTTGCCAAACAGCATTTGTTTCTTTAGCTGTTTCTTCCATGGAAGTAACACTGTCTGTGATTTCAGCATGTCTGCTTTCCGAGCCCCCTATGTTTGTACCAAGTCCACACCTAAGCTGTTCCTCAGGGGGTGCCATTCCACCTCTTGCTTCCTTGAAAAAACATTCCTGCAACATAAGATTTGAAACTTGTTGTAGAAAAGTTAATCCTGCCCTGTTTTAGCCTGTCAGTCCAGCTAGGATAAAGGTTTTTAGTGGGTAGGTCTGTTTTTGGTGGTCATCAGTTCTACCAGAAGGTTTTTAGAGCTCCATGCTCTAGGGCTGTAAACCTCTTTTGCAACATCAACAGAAAAGTTTGGAGGGACAGTTATGTCTCGCAGGGGGTGTTGCTGCTCTGGAAAAGACTCCCCATCCACATAAAATAAGTTCAGTTTAGCTCTATGGATGGGAAACAGAAAATTTACCCCAGGACTGCCTATTTGCTGTTAATGGACAGAGGTGGCTCCTAAATGCTTTATCCCATGTATTGGTCCCCTCAAATTATATACCATATGATCCCAGTTGTTCTCATTAGGGGTAATATATAATTAACTGTTAGATGAGTAAGGCCAATCTGTAACCAAATGGAATAGGTTATTTAGAGCACAAAAAGGGAAATTGGCTAGGCTTAAAATGGCCTGCAAGGGCAGCTAGCCTAGTACTTACCTATGAACCTATGTGCAAAGAAGCATGTACATTCTTTTTCAAGAATCTTTGTGTTAGGATTAACTCAACCTTCATGCTCAAAGTAGTCAAGGTAGGATATACAAGAGTAAATGAAAACCATTATCTGGGCTAATGAGAGAAATTAGACCAATTTTCTGCACTCATTCCAGCAATTTTAGAAGTCCTGACTTCTGTTTTCCTAATGGAGCAAGTTACTCTACAGAGTACAACTGGCTGCAGTCTCCAGTTTTCATGTAAGCTTCCCTTAAGATATACAAGGCCTTCCTTAAAGGTACTTTTTTACTCAGGCCACATATCAAGGACCCTACCCCTCCTTGGGATTTGACGATTCGTCTCCAAGCCTTAACTCATTCTACCTTTGAGTCCACAGCAAAGACTGATCTAAAATGTTTGTCCTGGAAAACTGTTTTTCTAGTCGCTATTATATCTGCTTAGAAGAGTTTCGGAACTTCAGGCTTTATCTTGCCAGCTACCTTATATCATTTTTCATAAAGACAGGGTTTTTCTTTACACCACTCCATCCTTTCTTCTGAAAGTAGCTTCTAAATTTGCCCTTAACCGGTCCACTAATTTATCATTATTCTTCCCCAAATTTTCCAATAAAGGGGGAATATATATGCTTCATTTATTGGATGTACACAGACAGCTGAGGCTTTATCTCCACAGAACAGAAGCTTTCAGGAAATCAGACCATTTTCAAAAGCTAAAGTGTGACAATCTATGTCTGAAGATACATTAGCATGATGGCTCACTGAATGTATTCCTTTTGTTTATAAATGCAAGGTTTTGCCTTTTCCAAGACCACCATGAGCTCATTCCACAAGGTCATTCTCCACTTCTTCCACCTTCTTATCCAGAACTTCTATAGATGACTTTTGTGCTGCTGCTACTTGATCCAGTGCTCATACCATCGTAGTTCATTATAAGTTGGACAGACGTTTTGGAACAGGGCAACGTTTGGTTCTGGCCTACTCCGAAATATCCTTCCATGAGTCTGCCCTGGGTGAATACTAGCTGGGGACTCTGTCTCAAAGGTTGAGAAATGGATGAAGAAGACATCAGATACAAAAGTTATGTACTCACCATAACGATGCATCTGTGTTGTCTGTTTTGGTCCTTCCTCAACCTATGGTCCCTCTTCTCCATTCCACTGGAAGAAGATATTGATATGGCCTCCTGGTATGACCTGGAGGTATTGCCCTTTTGGTATTTCTCTTACTTATCTCCAGATAACTTTCCAGTCATGTTTCTAGACATTTATAGATTTGTTTCCTTTCTATATGTTGATATCAAGGGACAAACTCAGTCTGAG